>NC_083579.1:23174470-23364470 GCF_027579695.1 Neoarius graeffei | reverse complement strand
CACTCACCGTGTCGTTGTACATGTCCTTCCGCACTCTGTTTATCTCTGAAACACAAGCAAACACCACATGGGTTAATACAGAAAACATATCTACATTACACACACACACGAACACACCCCAATCCATCTGTGAGATAAACACAGATCTGAGTGTGCAACCCCTCCTACACACTCCCAACCTGAAAATACAGCTTCTTCTGTTTCTGCTCATACAGAGACAGAGCAAATGTTCCCAATGCAACACACACCCGCAGCTGCAGAACGCTATTGCACAAAGCCTCATTCATAACGTTTGCCAGCCAAATGATCTCACACTGCTGGGGCCAAATGATTTAGCACTAGAGGTCCATTTCTCTCTGACACACACCCACCCACCCCGGATGTGCGCTCATTCTTCATGCAGTCACTCCCAAACAATACAGTTACAAACTTCACAGCAGCAAATCCAGATAAACAGGAGGTTTCTGGGTCTCAGTGCTCACAAAGTGAAGCGCTCTGACATGCAACACTCGCATGCTTGCAATACACGGCACCATGTGTTCATTTTTAATGACCAGTCCCACCGACATGGCTCAAGTCGGCCATGTTCTTGCTCTGCGATGAAGTGGAACAAATCAGTTTTTATCAGGTTAACCATACTGGATTTCCTCAGAACATAGTTTGATCTGAAACACCTCCTGATTGCTGCATGTCGTCTGTTCGTTACAGAGATGACGTGGACTTGAATTACGTTGTCAGATGTTAGTGTACTGGAGTGAAACCACATACAGCCTTAACATCAGTGATTTCACACATAATGGAAAATAAAGTACACATTTTTCTCCTTCATGTTGCTTCACGTTCCTCCATTTCCAAAAGAGTTCATCTTTGTCTATGGCTACTAATGACAAAACTTCAAGAATTTCATTTTCATTTCTACAATTTTTTTTTTAATTAAAGCTTTCATCTCATGCTGGTTAAGAGAGTAAAACAAAAAAAACTGAAAAAAGGTAAAAGAAAGTTAAAATAAACTTAAACAGTTAAAGGGAAAAACTAAAATTAAAAAGAAAAACAAACAACGAAATAAAAAGAAAAAATAAGAACCAAGTTAAATGAAAAAAAAAGGGGGGAAAAAAAAAAAGACACCAAAAAGCAAGAATGAACTAAAACAAAAAATAAAAGAAAAACTCAAGAAGCAGCCCTGGGCCCAAAGGATCGCGAGTTTGATTCCAAGACTGGCAGGGAAAACATGGGGGAGTGAATGAACAGCACTTTCTCCTCCCTCTGCATCGCGGCTGAAGTGCCCTTGAGCAAAGCACCTTACCCCCAACTGCTCCCCAGGCATTGTAGCATAGCTGACCACTGCTCTGGGTGTGCACGTGTTTATACACGCGTGTCATTACTCACTTATGTGCATGTGTGTGTTCACTGCTTCAGATGGATAAATGCAGCAGAGGAATTTTGCTGTGCATGTGAAGGGTTTCTTGGTTTCTTTCTTCTAAAAGAAAACTAAAAAATTATCTGGACCCATTCGGTGCAGATTTATTTTGAAATTAAACTGTGGGTGGTAAAAGAGAGCAACTGGACTTGCTTGAAGATTCTTGAAGACATTTCACCTCTCATCCAAAAGGCTTCTTCAGTTCTGTCTGACCAATGGAGCACTTGCATGTGACGTCACAGCCGATCCAGATTGTGACAGACGCCATCTTGTCAGTCAAACGCCATATTCCGCCTTCTACTTCTGCTTCTACCTTTTCTTCTGGAAAACCCTAGTATATACAATTCTACTACAACGGCTGCAGCTACAAGCTCTCCCTACCTGTGCACGTTTATGTTTTTTGTGTGTATTTTTGCATGTTGTTCGTCTGTACCGGACTTCAATATCCACTACAACCGTATGGACTTACTGGACATTGGTTTCCAGCAGAAAATGACGGTTTGTAGCGATTTCCATCGCATGCACAACATTCCGGACGAGATAGCGAGACCAGCGGGGTCTCCATGGATTGTTATCGGAGGCAAAGCGAAGGAGGTGGCGCCGGGAGCGGAAGCAAAAGCGAGGCTGCAGGCAGAGCCGGCCTGTTGACTAAGCTCAGAAAACAGCCACTCAAATCTCCACTGCTAAGCCTCTACCTCTCCAACGCCAGATCCATGTTAAACAAGACGGACAATTTGGAATTACAGCCGGAATTACCTCATTCTATTCTATAATTGGCTGGTCAGTGCTATACTCAATACTTAAGTGACTTACCCATCCAATGAGGATTCTTGTTTACAAGATGCCACATCTGAGTCGCTGACAAATCCTGAATTTCTGTAAAGATAACTGTCCAGAGATTTATAAGCACGCAGTGCTTCACCACTGAACAGCGAGGGAAAGTTAATGAGGTAATTATACACGTCTGGGTATTCCGCTGGCAGTTCAAAATCCGGTCGTGAAAACTCTGTCCGGTAAGCCATAAGGGTCACTAATTTGTAGATCGTTTATTTTAGACATATATCTAGTTATCTGTTCATTAGAAAAATGAGCCGTGTAGTCCGTCGGTTGAAATTGATCCATTCTGTACACGAGTGCAACAGTATTCAGCAGTGTTTTTGACCAACAAGATGGCGGTTGTGTACTTTCCGGTCACATGACTGCAAGACCTCTATAGGGAGTATCAGGTATTTATCCTCTCATGGATGAAAAGCAATTCTAAGGTGTTGTTGAGTCATCCTGTTGGTGTGAGTCACTGGGGGGTGGGTGTGAACGGCCTAGAGAGTCGTTGGGGTGATCAATGGGTTGTTGGTTCTCTCTTGCCCCTTTTCCACCAAAGCAGTTCCAGGGCTGGTTCAGGGCCAGTGCTTAGTCTGGAACTGGGTTTTCTGTTTCCACTGACAAAGAACTGTCTCTGCAGCCAGAAAAACCGGTTCCAGGCTAGCACCAACTCTCTGCTAGGCCAAAGGAAAGAACCGCTTACGTCAGCTTGGGGGGGTGGGGGGGGGGTGGGGGGGGAGTTGTTAAGACCAACAACAATAACAAGACCGCGAAAGATCGCCATTTTTAAGCGACGAGAAGCAGCAGCTGTACAAACGCGAAGCCATCCATTATTATTATTGTTGCTGCTGCTGCTTCTTCCGCGTTGTTTTTGCTTCGATATTCGCGCCAAGGTTTATGCAAACATAGCAACGTAACTGACGTATACAGCGACGTAACTGATGTATACAGCGACGTAACTGACGTGGCTTCCTTTAGCACCGCAAGCTATGGAAAAGCAAACTAGTTCTCAGCTGGCTCGCAAGTTGAACGAGTTGTGAACCAGCACCGGCTCCGAACCAGTCCTGGAACTGATTTGGTGGAAAATGGGTATCTGTCCTCCTGTGAGTCACTGACACAGCTGGGTTTTGGTGTGCATTCAGTTGTCTCGGAAGTGTGCCAAGGACTGCATTGTAGGTGGATGATAAATGGTGTCTTTTACCCCTTTTCCACCAAATCAGTTTCAGGGCTGGTTTGGGGCCAGTGCTGGTGCTGGTTCACAACTCGTTCAACTTGCGAGCCAGCTGAGAACCAGTTTGCTTTTCCATAGCTAAGGGAAGGGAAGACACGTCATTACGTCGCTGTATACGTCAGTTACGTCATTGTATATGTCATTACGTCGCTGTATACGTCAGTTACGTCGCTACGTTTGCATAAACCTTGGCACGAATATCGAAGCAAAAACAACACGGAAGGAGCAGCAGCAGCAACAACAATAATAATAAAATGACTTCGCGTTTGTACAGCTGCTGCTTCTCGTCGCTTAAAAATGGCGATCTTTCGCGGTCTTATTGTTGTTGGTCTTAACAACTCCGCCCCCCCGCTGACGTAAGCGGTTCTTTCCTCTGGCCCAGCAGAGAGTTGGTGCGAGCCTGGAACCGGTTTTTCTGGCCCCAGAGCCAGTTCTTTGTCAGTGGAAACAGAAAACCCGGTTCCAAACTAAGCATTGGCCCCGAACCAGCCCTGGAACTGCTTTGGTGGAAAAGGGGCATTAGACCACCACCACCTCTGTTCAGTGATGCAGACCTGTTTACCCCAAATTTGCCCTGTCAGTAGTCTTGCAGTATCTTGTCAGTAGTTTTGGTAAGCTGTCAGTAGGAATTTTACTGGGGTCCAATCTATGTATTGTATCGAAGACAAAAAGTAGAAAGCAGCCTATTAGATAATAGTACTTATTCAAGTTGAAAGTAAGTGATAGATTACATGAAAAAAATTTTAAAAATTAAAATCTAGCACTGATCTTATTTTTTCTGTCAAGTTAAGCACCTGTGAGAACCAAAAAGCAAACCCATGTAAGATTCTAGATCTGCTCCATAATCCTCATATTACCAAGCCTAGACTCTAAGGTCTACTTGTTGACTCCTCATACATTTCATTATTTCAGTATCTCTGAAATAACCAGAAGACTAGCAGTAATACTTATTTAGGATGCTACAATAAGAAAAAATATTTCAGAGACCATACTATGCTCTAATAAGCTACTTAATACTTGATTGGCAGCTATACTGATCTCACTCTTTACTAACAAATCACAAGTCATTGATACCTGGCAACTTGACAAAACAAGAAAAAAAATGTCAAGATCAAAAAAAGTTTAATTTCAAGTTAACAAAGTTTGACATTGGTTAATAACTGAACATGCATTTATGGCAACTCAATTATGGCATTCAACGCAACATACGGTAAACGTGGCTTAAACGTGCGTGAGGGAAATTGTAACAAATTGTCTGTCAACATTGAAAAAGAAAGAAGTAATCTTCTTCTGCCCCGGACAGTCTTTGGCTTTCTTCCGCTTCGTGCCACGGGATGACATCTTTAAATGCCCAAGCGTCAACAAAAACAACTCACGAATTACTTCTGTCAAAAGCTCCCGCACCGGTGGGTGAAAGGTCATTCAGTCTCGAGAAATCTCGCTCTACAACTCAGCGGACCTTGTATGTAACCCATGTAAAATCTCGCGAGAGCAGCCGCGACAAGTAAACAACTAAACATGGCGCCTCAGTCTGGAAACCGCCAATTCGGATTGTTTTTGCACCGTCTGGCGGTGTATCTACTATGATTGGAATATTTTTGGAGCAATTATAACGTATTTGATGATCAGACATATTGTCACGTAGTGTTGCTGGGATGTTTTCACGGAGTCGGTAAGGGGGCGCACGCCGAGAGTAAGACGGTGCAGCGCCCCTGTTCCCCCGTTTAGACGAAAGCCTGATGAAACATTTGGCAACATTTCGGCCATAAATCGTAGTTTTTGGACAAGAATTCGTAGTCCGTATTTTGTTTTGAAAAATCGTAGGAACTACGGACAAATCGTAGGAGTAAACAGGTCTGGTGATGGCCATTCCAGGTTCATACCACCGATCCTCTCTGGCTAAAATGCATACGTTGCAATCCTGAAATGAGTGTCCTTTGTTGTTAAGATGAAGATAGACAGCAGAGTCCTGGCCTGAGGAACTGGCTCTCCTGTGTTGAGCCATGCGCCTGTGAAGCGGTTATTTTGTTTCCCCAATATATGAGTCCGTGCATTCCTCACTGCACTGAATTGCATATACTATGTTGTCCTGTTTGTGTCTGGGTATTCTGTCCTTAGGGGGGACCAGGTTCTGCTTCAGGGTGTTACTGGGTCTGAAATGTACCGGAATGTTGCGTTTCAGACCCAATAACACCCTGAAGCAGAACCTGATCCACCCTAAGGACAGAATACCCAGACACAAACAGGACAACGTAGTGTATGCAATTCAGTGCAGTGAGGAATGCACAGACTCATATTGGGGAAACAAAACAACCGCTTCACAGGCGCATGGCTCAACACAGGAGAGCCAGTTCCTCAGGCCAGGACTCTGCTGTCTATCTTCATCTTAACAACAAAGGACACTCATTTCAGGATTGCAACGTACGCATTTTAGCCAGAGAGGATCAGTGGTATGAGCAAGGAGTTAAAGAAGTCATTTTTCTCAACCTGGAATGACCATCACTGAACAGAGGTGGTGGTCTAAGACACCATTTATCATCCACCAACAATGCAGTCCTTGGCACACTTCCTAGACAACTGAATGCACACCAAAACCCAGCTGTTTCAGTGACTCACAGGAGGACAGAGAGAACCAACAACCCATTGATCACCCCAACAACTCTCTAGGCCGTTCACACCCAGCCCCCAGTGACCCACACCAACAGGATGACTCAACAACACCTTAGGATTGCTTTTCATCCATGAGAGGATAAATACCTGATACTCCCTATTAGTCAGACAGAACTGAAGAACCCTTTCGGATGAGAGGTGAAACGTCTTCAAGAATCTTCAAGCAAGTCCAGTTGCTCTCTTACCACCCATGACCTGGATGACTGAGAATCTTCATAGACATGTTTGAAATTAAACTGAGGTTCATTATTTAAACACAATAATTGTGTGCATTTGTTTCTCCTCCTCTGGAGTTTTGGTGGCATGTTATTGGAAAAACGTGACGAAAATGACACTAATCACGAGACACGAGATACAGGGCAGAGTCTCCCGTTAGAAACATTCCCACTATAGACATTTCACTGAGCACTTTATCTGTTCAAGTTGAATAAAAAGTCTTCAGTGCTTTTGATCTCGCACAAAATAAATAACCAAAAAGGAGAAAGTGTATAGAAAGGAGTTTGTCCTCACAATGATCTGAAATCATGTAGCACACCACACACAGGGAAACCACAAATCCTTCCCACTAACCACACACACACACGAAAGTAAACTGTGTGTTGCACAAGGTTTGTAGAAAGGACAAAGGAAACACCTGAAAACAAACACACATGAAGAGGATGAACACAGAAGGGAAAAGAAAAAAAAAACCCATAGTGGTACTGTATTCTAAACAGGGCTTTGATTTGGTACACCACATCTGGACAACATCTGTGGCAGACCCTTAGGATGTGAAAAATAAACACTCCATGAATGCATTGGGGGAGGGACAAAAAAAAAAAAAAACAAAGCAGTCTGAACACTCCAGTGTCTCATTCCGAAGCCTCGACTCTGAAAGCTGACCCACTGTTGGATGTGAATCTGTTACACAAGGAGGACAAGCAAGAGTGACAAATTTAGTAGCTAGGAGAGGTTAAAGGAACTTTCAAAATACAGAGCAGAAAGATTAAATTCACATCTGATTTAGATGACGGACACTGCTGAACACATTTTATTAGCATGGGCCATGACTATGTAAACCAGAGGGTCTCGATTCCCTTTTAAATGATAGATAAATAAATAAAATGAAGACAAACTAAAACTTAAAGGTAGACTACCTTTCAGATTTTTCAAGTGTACAGCGTCTTGCATCTTGACAAAGCAAGCAATATTAAAACAAAGAAGCACTCCAAACAGGTCAGAGACAAAGTTGTGGAGAAGTATGGATCAGGGTGGGGTTATTTATAAAAAAAAAATAAATAAAGTCTGTGTGTGTGTGTGTATATATATATATATATATATATATATATATATATATATATGTGTGTGTGTGTGTGTGTGTGTGTGTGTGTGTGTGTGTATATATATATATATATATATATATATATATATATATATATATATATATATATATATATATATATATATATACACACACACACACACACACACACACACATATAGAAGGAAAGATGGATGTCACACTAAATACAGGGCAATTCTGGAGGAAAATCTGTTGAGTCAGCCAAAGGTTTGAGACTGGGTCAAAGATTCACGTTCCAGCAGGACAATAACCCTAAACTAACTGCTAAAAGCTACAGTGAAAGGGAAACTTTTACATGTCTTGAAATGGGCTAATCAAAGCCCAGATCTCAATCCAATTGAGAATCTGTGGCATAACTTCAAGATTGCTGTACACCAACGCAATCCATCTAACTTGGAGTTGGAACAGTTTTGTTCTGAGGAATGGGCAAAAATCCCAGTGGCTAGATGTGCTAAGCTAATAGAGACATACCCCAACAAACTTGCAGCTGTAATTGCAGCAAAAGGTGGATCTACAAAGACTTTGAGGGGGGTGAATACCTATGCACATTCCAGATTCTTTTTTTTCTTATCTTATTGTTTGTGTCACAATAAAACAATTTTCATCTTTAAAGTGGTAGGCATGTTGTGAAAAATCAAATTGTGTTAACCCCCCAAAAATAAATTTTAATTCCATCTTGTAATGCGACAAAACCGGACAAACACAAAGGGGGATGAAAACTATTGCAAGACACTGGTCATAAAAATAAATTTTCCTTGACACCCAATTATTTTTGTTTAGTAGACCGAAAGCTACTGAATTTGAATCACAGACTTCCAATTTTATTAGTTTTTTTTTTAAATAGAACGATTAATGAATTTAGGGCCATATGGCCCTAAATTTGCCAATATTTTTGCCTGCCTCACCATGACCCAATTCAAGACACTACATCATACATCACGTGGTGGGCTTTCCCCATTCGTGCAATACATTGTGGGATACAAATTTGAAACAGGAGAGAAAAATGGAGGATGTGAGTGTGTGAATGAAACATGAAAGACTGACTACAGTAACAAAGCAAGAAAAGACGTTATGTTGTGAAGGAAAGGAAATGCAGGACCAAACTAATAAATATCGGCAGTCAGTGAGCACCTCTGTTACCCCTTTTCCACCAAATCAGTTCCAGGGCTGGTTTGGAGCCAGTGCTGGTGCTGGTTCACAACTTGTTCAACTTGCGAACCAGCTGAGAACCAGCTTGCTTTTCCATCGCTCGCGGTGCTAAGAGAAGACACGTCATTACGTCGCTGTATACGTCAGTTACATCGTTGTATACATCATTACGTCGCTGTATACATCAGTTATGTTGCTACGTTTACATAAACCTTGGCGTGAATATCGAAGCAAAAACAACACGGAAGGAGCAGCAGCAGCAACAACAATAATAATAAAATGACTTTGCGTTTGTACAGCTGCTGCTTCTCGTCGCTTAAAAATGGCGATCTTTCGCGGTCTTATTGTTGTTGGTCTTAACAACTCCGCCCCCCCGCTGACGTAAGCGGTTCTTTCCTCTGGCCCAGCAGAGAGTTGGTGCGAGTCTGGAACCGGTTTTTCTGGCCTCAGAGCCAGTTCTTTGTCAGTGGAAACAGAAAACCCGGTTCCAAACTAAGCACTGGCCCCGAACCAGCCCTGGAACTGCTTTGGTGGAAAAGGGGCATGTGTGATCAGCTGTTTGTTTCGCAACAGAATGATGTAACTATCAGTGACTGGTCAAGGTAAAACTGTAGATGGCAGTCATGCAATAGTGGATGCCAGCTGCTGTAAAACCCAAAAGAAGAAGAGGTAAACCTATGCATGCTCACACGGACTTCCTCTGTCTGCTTGACTGCGCGAAGCAGGTGATTTCATGCACATTATTTGCTAGGGAATCCCCTCAAATTAAATAACTTCCCAGCCACAGAATGGCCTGATATTTGAGATATTATAGAAATAAACATGACCAAATTTCAGAGGGGACCAAATTTCACCAATTTTATGAAACTGAAAGGCTGTCTCACTAAGTAAAATAAAAAATTAAAACAAAGTAAAAATAGACTAAAAAAGAAACAAAAGCAAATTAAAAAACAAATTAAAAAATAAACTAAAACAAAAAATATCCAAAAAATAAAAACTAAAGCCAAGTCCAATAATGAAACAAAATTAAACAAAAACTAAATCAAAAACAAGACCAATGCCCAGCCATTGTATTTAAAGATGCAGAACAATTATGGTTGTTCATTGGAGTCAGTCACCCAGTTTTCACAAAAATGGTCATTAGACTCCAGTTGGCATTATTTATGGAGAGAATTGTTTCGATAATGATGGATTGTGGTTTTCATTGCTGTAATAAAATGAGAAAATCATAACCCTTAGTTTGGCTGCGGTTCACAGACCCTGCTTCAAGATCTGCAGGTCCAAAATGCCAGCGCTCATTCCAGACTCAAAACACTGGAGCTTAACTGCGTGATGAACAAGTAAAAGAGCCACGGCAGCACTGGGAGAATAAAACGTCACCAGAACAGCAGAAATACTGCAGATGAGACGAGGAGCGTAAAGAAAACTGAGCTAAGGAACAGGCGCTTCACTGCTATGTGCATTTCCTCAGGCCTTTCATTCCACAAAAGGTTCTTTACTCACCTCTCCAGATTGCTGTGTGTGTGTGTGTGTGTGTGTGTGTGTGTGTGTGTGTGTGTGTGTGTATGTAATATTTCTGTTGATCTACGATATCCCTCCCATATTCGAGGCTGTCTAGCAAGTTTGGTGTAATCTTATTCCTATCAGTGCCTCTAATTTTAGCACCAGCACTTTAATTGCAATGGTACTAAATCGGAGACCAGTGAGAACGTCACACACTGTGGGTCATGTTATTCTAAGATCTAAAGCCAAAACTTTAGATTTAATAGTGGACAAGACAATAAGAAAACGGATAAGGAAATGTTCGGTGTGATCGCCACTTAACAGGGCTGGACGATATGACCACAATACCAGGGTTTTTTCTAGAAAAATTTAGTATGAGGGCGCTCACCATGGCAAGGGAGCGAAGCGGGGGGCGGGGGGAGATGGTGCCGGTTGTCACCCTCCGCCGTGCAAAGCCTTTGAAAAATGCTCCAATGGGACATTCTGAGGCTATCTGAGAGGGAAATTGTAACAAATTGTCTGTCAACATTGAAAAAGAAAGAAGTAATCTTCTGCCCCGGACAGTCTTTGGCTTTCTTCCTCTTCGTGCCGCGGGATGACATCTTTAAATGCCCAAGCGTCAACAAAAACAACTCGCGAACTACTTCTGTCAAAAGCTCCTGCGCCGGTGGGTGAAAGGTCATTCAGTCTCGAGAAATCTCGCTCTACAACTCAGCTGACCTTGTATGTAACCCATGTCAAATCTCACGAGAGCAGCCGCGACAAGTAAACAACTAAATAACATGGCGCCTCAGTCTGGAAAACGCCAATTCGGATTGTTTTTGCACCGTCTGGCGGTGTATCTACTATGATTGGAATATTTTTGGAGCAATTATAACGTATTTAATGATCAGACACATTGTCACGTAGTGTTGCTGGGATGTTTTCACAGAGTCGGTAAGGGGGTGCACGCCGAGAGTAAGAGGGCGCAGCGCCCCTGTTCCCCCGTTTAGACGAAAGCCTGACAATACGTTTATTGTGATTTATAATGCAATACAATTTCTGAGATATTGGATCGCTGATATCTTTTCACAGATTGGAAGTCTTCTACTTGATCTTTAAAATGAAAAGCTGTGTCAAATATTAATAATTAATATCTTCGTGAAGAATCATCATTGTCGTCACCACCACCATTCATCTTCCAGCTGCTCCAGTTAGGTGTTGCCACAGTAGCTCATCAGCTGCATATCTGATTTGGCATGGGTTTTACACTGGATGCCCTTCCTGACACAACCCTCCCCAGTCTATCCGGGCTTGGGACAGGCACCAAGTATGCACTGGCTTATGCAACCCAGTGACTGGGGATTTTACCTAATCTGCATGTCTTAACTGTGGAGGAAGCCCACACAGACACAGGGAGAACATGCAAACTCATCACAGAAAGTGAGGTTTGAACCTGGAACCTTCTTGCTATGAGGAGACAGTGCTAACCACTCCACTATTTACTTCATTAATAATTAACAGATTTATCAGTAACAGTTTTTAAACGCAACACTCAGTAACCCTACACAGGATGCATATCGTGCATCATAGAAATCCCTTCAATAATCGTGATATGATCGTTTTGCTGCATCATCTATCTTGACGTAATAAACAGCATGTCCAGTTTTTTTTTTTTTTTTTAAACATGACCAGTCATGCCATCATCTTGTCATTTGGTTTCCAAGATAGAGGCTTGAGAATTCAGGTGTTCAAAGTTGGTGCAAAGTAAAAATAATTGCTGCTAGATACGATTTTGGGTCTCTCGTTTTGTCTTTTTCCCTTTTGAGTTTGGTTTGAACAGAAATAAACAGTGAATGCTAGCGCTAAACTAACTGTTCAGCACAAGTAAGAGCCCATTATATAAACCTCATACGCATTTTTTAAATAAATAAATAATATTCATTAAAATAAATATATATGTAAATAAATATATGCGCATGTGCGTATATACATACACATTTTATATAATTGTATATTACACACACATCTTTTATTTTTGAAAAGTGGAGAACCCTGCCCAGTTTACATTTTAAGTGTTACTGCTATGTTGCATGTTTGTCGTTATACATTCAATTTCTTCATTCTGCAAGCGTTCATGTTATGTTCTGATTTCCCAAATTTTGATTGGGCTTTGTGGCATACAAACTGGAATTGCAATGAGACCCAGGAATGAAATCTACCATTAATACAGCAGTGTAGGTTTCTGAACTGATCTGGATGATCACAGAAATCACCATAGCATACTGCATACACACATTCTCATTGAAACTCGACCCACTGAAGTGAAACAGCGTCAAAATTACTCGACCGGCAGACTGCGAAGATTTCATTGTTAAAATGTTTTGTTTTCTAGTTCTTTTACTGTTTGAAGTTGCAGAGTTCATTACTTGATGGTTGTAGTGTTTGTTTTACTGAAAAAATAATTTGGAAGAAGGTATGCTTTTTCTGTTTAAGAATTCATATTGTAATAGTAAATGATGGATAACAGTAATTTATTGTTCTTTAAATGAGAAATACCATTGTAATGAGTTTTGCACATAAAAATTCTGTATACACAGTTCTGAGTAAATAAGACCTGAGCATTTAGGAAAATAAATGCAGTATTTTGCTGAGAAAGCAAACTGATAAATTTCAAATGGTATATGCTTCAAAATTGATATACTTTGAATCTCTAAATGATGGCATGTCATGGAGGAATAGATATGTCCAATTGTACAGATAAATTGCTATAAGAAAATACTTGATGTGTAATTTGTTATATATATTTACAGAAAAATCTATTTCAAATGGACCATGGACAGCTAACGATTGGCTGTTCGAAACTGCGAAATTCATTTTCGGCTGGGGGGCTGGTCCCCCCACCAGGGCGTTGCCCTGGACCCACATGGGGGCTTAGGTGGATGATCCCTGGCCTAATCGGTTACTTTTCACATTTCATCTGCTGTTTTCCATACTAATGAAAACCCTGTGTGTGTGTGTGTGTGTGTGTGTGTGTGTGAGAGAGAAAAAAAAAAAATTTATAAAAAAAATTAAAAAAATAAATAAAAAAAAAAAGTTAAAGACCAGCATCTCACATTCCTTCACCTCAAATACACTCAGAACAACACTGTAGCTCCTCTTCCAGAAACAGAGGAAACTCATAACTAACCAACTATCGGAGTCATGCAACACGCATCTTTCTTCGGCCCAGGTCACACTACAGCTCACGATGGGTTTATGAATACTTGGCGATGAAAAACTGGTAGCATTACCATTAATCATGTGATGCACAGCAAATGTTCTCTGAGCTTCGAGAGTTGCTTTTTGGTGTGCTTCCACCTCACGAGTTGCCAAAAATTTCAATGCATGCATTGAAATTTGGTGGCAATGTTTGTCAGCAAACTAAGTGGCGAATACTCGCAGATGGGTTTGGGAATACTTCCTGAAGCATCACCACCAAACGTTATTTTCATTTATAACCCATCGCAAAGCATCGTGAGCTGTAGTGTTGCCTTGAAAAACAATCTGCTATCTGTATAACTCGCTGTATTCTCCATCAGCATCCCACTTCAGCACACAGAAGCTCAGAGAGACCAGAGTGGGTAACAGAAGCAGGCATTACTGTTAGAAATCTCTTCATGAGTTGGTGAAGGTGCATGGTGTTTAATCCCCTAGACTGTCAAGTTGCGAAAACCGCAAGTTGTGACGCGACATTATTCAACTGTTTTTAATGTACTGAATGAACAAGCTTTCAAAATGTTCAGCGGAGAGATGACACTCTGGCACAAACAACATCTGGAACTGTTGCACGTCATGTAATGTTTCTATTCCGACAGTGAATATTCTCACTCGATCCCACCAGGCAGCTGTCAAAGACCTTGAGCTAGAATAGAATTAGACGCGTGATGGCAGGGGTCATGACCAAGAAACACCACAATGATGAGTTTGAATCCTGACAATGTCACAGCTATCTGTTGCCGGGACACGAGAGCATAAAACTTACCTGTGCTCTGTAGCATTTCTCTGGTCAAACACAGTGACACAAGCCAATCATGTGCATCTATGAGTCCATGTATGAGGAAGAGGGCAGACCGCTTCTCTCTGAGTGGGTTATGCTGCAGTGTGAGGCAGCAGTTTGAAAAAAATAAAAACAGGTTGGGTTCATGTGTCGCAGCTGAAGTGTGTGTTAGTTTTCACCCTCCTCAGCTGGTTACTCAGAGTTAGCTAGTGACGGGGAAAAAAAAGGGGTGGAAAGGGCAACACTTGAACTGGAAATGGCTAAAACTGTACAGTTAGAAAATGAGAAAAGATATGGAGAGAGAAAAATAAGTGGGGGTGGGTCCTGTTGGATGCTGAATTTCGGTGGCAAATAGACCTGATTAAGAATTGTTTGAAGAGGTACTGCACACTTAAATGTTGCCTGCCTGCCCTGCCCTGCCTGCCTGCCGGGTTGAAGCCCAGAGATGTGATTTCCACAACTTGAACTCAGGGTTTTTTTGCTTGCTTTTTATAAAATTACAACACGCACATCCCCTCCCCCCAACTCTTTTGCAGTAAATAGACCTCGCTTTCAGAAGCGCTGCTCCACACGTCCGAGGCTGCTGTAGTTGTGTTGCAGTGCTGAAACCATCCTGCCAACATCAGCAATTTCTGCTGTAGGTTCAATCTTCTTTAAATACACAGCGCACACACATACCCCAAACCTGTTGCATGCATCTCCTCTTTCATAACAACGACGACATCTCACACAAAGCATCTATTAAATATGTAACAGGTGTGATTCTGGCAGACTTCAGATTCAAGCTTTTGTCTGAACTTCAAAGAAAATGGGAGGAGCTAAAAACTGTCTTTAATGCATCATATAAGCCCATCATATGAGCCTACCAGGTTCAATGATGCAATTAAAGAGCATGTTTCATCATTTCTTCATGCATTTACAGCTTGGGGAGGGGGTTCCTTATTTGCATATCCATGAAATCTATATTTTCATGGAACCTATATGTACATTCTAGGTTAAGATGGAGCTTGTCCAAGAAAAAAAAAAAAAAAAAACTACATCAGGGGTGCATAAGCGTACTCTTGGTGCCGGTCCCAAACCCGGATAAATTGGAGAGGGTTGCGTCAGGAAGGGCATCCAGCGTAAAACTGTGCCAACTCTAACATGCAGAATGAAAAGAGAAATACCATACCGGATCAGTCGGGGCCCGGGTTAACAACGACCGCCTCTGGTACTGTTGGTCAACAGGGTGCCGGTGGAAAGTGTGCTACTGTTGCGCCAAAACAAAGAAGGAGAAAGAGAGGGGGGAGGCATGTTAGGAGAGAGCGTGAAAGATGGAAGGGAAGGAGCTTAGAATTGAGGGTAGGAACACTGAATGTGGGAGCATTGACTGGCAGAGCGAGAGAGTAAGCAGTTATGATGGAAAGAAGGAAGTTGGACATTTTGTGTGTGCAGGAGACGAGGTGGAAAGGAAGCAAGGCCAAGAACATTGGAGATGGATGCAAGTTGTTTTATTATGGAGTTGATGGAAAGAGAAATGGTGTTGGTATTGTTCTGAGGGGAGAGTTGGTCAACAGTGTGATTGATGTGAAGAGGGCGTCAGAGTGATCGGCATGAAGTTCGAGATTCAAGGAGTGGTAATCAATGTTGTGTGCGCGTACGCCCCACAGGTTGGATGTGAGAATGAAGAGAAAGAGTCTTTCTGGGAAAAGATGGATGAAGTGGTAGAAAGTATACCGAGGGAGGAGCGCATGCTGATTGGAGCAGATTTCAACGGACATGTTTGCAAGGGAAATAGAGGAGATGAGGACGCGATGGGCAGATATGGTGTGAGAGAGAGAAATGTGAAAGGGCAAATGGTGGTTGATTTTTCAAAAAGAGGATGAATATGGCAAGAGTCAATACATACTTCGAGAAGAAAGAGCAGCACAGGGTGACTACATACTCTGCAGAAGGGGTAACCTGAAGGAGATTGGAGACTGTAAAGTGATGGCAGGGGAGAGTGTAGCTAGACAACATCAAGTGGTCATGTGCAGAATGAGCTTAAAAGTGAAAAAGAGGAAGCGTGAAATAGTGGAGCCGAAGATTAAGTGGTGGAAACTAAAAGAGGTTGAACATCAGAAGGAGTTTAGGGAAGAAATGAGATGAGCATTGAGTGGTCATGGAAGTCTGCCAGAAGATTGGAATACTACTAGTAAGAGAGGCAGCAAGGAAGGTGTTAGGGTGGTCATCAGGAAGGAGGAAGGAAGACAAGGAGACATGGTGGTGGAACAAAGAAGTGCAGGAAATTATAAAAGAGAAGAGGCTAGCAAAGAAGAATTGGAATGATCAGAGATGAGGAAAGCAGGCAGTTATACAGAGAGACAAGACAGAAGGCAAAAAGAGCGGTAGTGAAGGTGAAAGCAGATGCATACCAGGAGTCGTACGAAAGACTGGAGACCAAAGAAGGCAAGAAAGATCTGTACAGACTAGCTAGGCAGAGAAACAGGGAAGCGAGGGATGTACAGCAGGTAAGAGTGATGAAAGATGTAAATGGAAATGTGCTAGCAAACAAAGAGTGTATTAAGAAGGTGGAAAGAGTACTTTGAGGATTTATTAAATGAGAAGAATCCAAGAGAGAAAAGGTCAGATTCATTGGAGACAGCAAATCAGGAAGCAGAGTTGGTTAGTAAGGATAAGGTGAGGGCAGCCATGAAAAGAATGAAGACTGGGAAAGCAGTCGGACCAGATGGTATCCCGATTGAGGCTTGGAGATGTTTGGGTGAGACAGCTGTGGAGTTCCTAAAGAGATTGTTAAATAAGATCCTAGAAAATGAGAAAATGCCTAATGAATGGAGAAAGCGTATGCTAGTCCCAATATACAAGAATAAGGGAGATGTACAGAGCTCAGGGATGAGAATGGGACATTTAAAAAAAAAACTCAAATGCCTGGCCGGTCTAGGGGGCATTTGCCCAATTCACAATCCCCTTTTCCCACATTTTTTATTATTATATAATATATATAGTTGCAAGGATGGACGGCGGTGGAGCAGACAGAGAGCCGGAAAACTTCTTCCTCCAAAAATATATTTTTTATTTTTTCTATTTTCAAAACTTTTCTTAAAATAGTGCAAATATTTACAGTGTGCCAACCAAAGGTTCAAATTGCCAAAAAGAAAACTATACAAACAAAATAAGAAAACACAAAAAGAGGCTTCAAGTTTGCCAGACTAAATCAAAAAGACCCTGAACAAAACTATTAGTCAGCCAAACCACAGTACCTTCAAACAAGACGTTCCAACCACAACTGAGGCTCTAGAGCTACTGCAGAGCTTACATACCGGCAGCCCCTCCCACAGTTGAGCCCAAATTGCAAAATTAAATCAATCAACTAAATAATGACATCCTAAATACAAAATAACAATTTAAAGAAACAAACACAAAACATACAAACATCCAAAATAATTTTCTTTAACCAAAACCCCTTCAGTGCATAGTAAAATACATGTTTCCCCAACACCAGTAAAACACCCCCGTTAAAATAGTCCGTTCTACCAAACACCCGCAAAACCCCTTCATAAGCCAATGGTACAGTCCCTCGGTTTCTCGCAACAAACAGAAAGTATGTGGAGTTCACGTGATGAGTTACTGAAAACTTGTGTTATAAAAATGCTAGAACTAAATAAACTTGATGTTAGAAATAACCAGTTTGTACACGTTTCCTAGACCATAGACAATGCTTAACAGATGGGAGATGAAAATGCTTAGAAATGTGTGATGCGTTTTACATACGAGTGGAGCCAAACAAATGTTACTAGAATGCTGGTAGGCCTTTCCCTGCACTCGCAACAAATGCTGCTCTCGTTAGAAACTATGGCAAACGGTGGAGTATGAAATGCTTGAAAACCAGTAATACCCATACAGAAAACAGTAATGGAAATGAAGTGCAACTCACAGCGACAGGTCAGCCAAGATGTTTGAACATTGCCGGCAGACTGCTGCCTATGCACTGTGTGCTTGCGTGAGAGGTGTGTGTGAAGGTGTGCGCGCGAGCGTCACGGTTCACTCCGTGACATATATACATATATATATCGTGAGCGATAATGGAGGTAACCGTAACGATATATTAGATTTCTCCTGACTCTTTGACAATTTAAGTAAAATGTACCTTTGTGCTTTTTTGTTTTGATGTGCTCCTGGATGTTTCTAGCTCCTCTGTTTCCATAATTGATCATATCTGAGCACAGAATACACAGAACCTTTCCTGGCACATCCACTTTTCGGATATGTTCCGTCAGGCACATAGTCACAGTTTGTGTCCCTATCTGCACGGTAACGCTACTATCGAGCCATGCCCATCGGAAACAGTTCTTTATCCTGTTCGATTTATCGATTTCCCTGGCACGATCATTTTTGCAGTCCAAAACTTTCGCCATATTGGCAAAGTAACTTTGAAAACTAACCAAAATAACTAGAACTTAAGTGATCAAAACCGTGTACGTGTAGCTTGTTTCTCCGTGAATTGCAGAAGTGAAATGAAACTAGCGCCAAAACATTGCCGGAAATCGTCGTGAGTTGTCGTTAGCATAAATATTGAAGAAAGCAATGACTACTTCCGTTATCACAGTTGCAACTAATTTTGCGATGAGCGTTGCCGAAAGATGCTGGCAGGCGGTCGGTCGGTCCTGCCTGCTTGTGCCACCACAAGCCTCGCCTCGTGCAGACCCCTACGCCCCCAAAATTTTCTCAACGGATTTACACGTTTCACAAAAATGACATTTTCAGCGGGAAAAACTCGGAATTCCGCAGATCCATGGAAAATTCTCATCCCTGAGAGCTGCAGTCATTACAGAAGAATAAAACTGATGAGCCACACCATGAAGCTATGGGAAATGGTATTGGAGGCAAGACTGAGAAGAGAGGTAGCAATCTGTGAACAGCAGTACGGGTTTATGCCAAGGAAGAGCACGTCAGATGCAATTTTTGCTTTAAGAATGTTAATGGAGAAGTACAGGGAAGGCCAGAGAAAGCTACCCTGCGTTTGTAGACCTGGAGAAGGCATACGATAGAGTGCCGAGAGACGAGTTATGGTATTGTATGAGAAAGAGTGGAATGAATGAAGTATATTAGAGTGGTGCAAGACATGTATGAGAACAGTGAAACAGCAGTGAGGTGTGCAGTTGGAACAAGTGAATGTTTCAAGGTGAAGGTGGGACTCCATCAAGGATCTACTTTGAGTCCTTTTTTGTTTGCCATAGCACTGGATAGCTTGACGGACGAAGTGAGGCAAGAGTCACCATGGAACATGATGTTTGAGGATGATATTGTGATATGTGGTGAAAGTAGAAAGGAGGTTGAGTTGGGTTTGGAGAGATGGAGGTATGCATTGGAACGAAGAGGAATGAAGGTGAGCAGTAGCAAAACAGAATACATGTGCATCAGTGAGAATGGGGATGAGAGTGTAGTGAAGATGCAAGGAGTAGACGTAAAGAAAGTTGGTGAATTCAAGTACCTGGGTTCAACTGTGCAGGAAAATGGGGGCTGCGATAGTGAGGTGAGAGAGTGCAGGCAGGGTGCAGCAGTTGGAGAAGGATTTCAGGAGTCATTTGTGATAGCAAAGTCCCAGCAAAAGTGAAAGGTAAGATGTACAAGACAGTAGTGAGACCAGCTGTGATGTATGGATTGGAGACCGTACCCTTAATGAAGAGACAGGAGGCAAAGTTGGAGGTGGCGGAGTTGAGGACGTTAAGGTTTGCAATGGGAGTGACAAGGTTGGACAGGATAAGGAACGAGCACATCAGAGGGACAGCACATGTGGAGAGCTTGGGAATTAAGCTAAGAGAGATGAGACTGAGATGGTATGGGCACATCCTGAGAAGAGATGCAGAGCATGTGGGAAGGAGAATGTTGAGGATGGAGCTGCCAGGCAAATGAAAACGAGGAAGGCTAAAGAGGAGATGCATGGATGTGGTGAGAGGACATGAAAGTGGCGGGTGTGGTAGGGAAGGATGCGGAAGACAGGGCGCAATGGGGACGAAAGATCCGCTGTGGCGACCCCAATCGGGAGCAGCCAAAAGAAGGTTAGCAAGTGTGCTTTTTTTTTGCCATTACTCCATGTCTGATATTAAAAGTGGTGCTGCCATCAACACACTATTCTGACCATGCAAATAAAATAAACACATTCATCCCGTGTTCACATACGAGAGAGAGACTGAGATTACTTATGAGTAACTAGATCAAATTCTCACCCACAGACTCACTCACAGACAGAAAACTACTTCACACCACCCCAAGTTTTGCAGTAATCCTGACAACAGGCACCTGTGAGATGCAGGAGGAGGAGAGAAAAACACTTGCACCCTATTTTGCTGACATACAAGCAGTAATGAAATGCACTCCTACTGTATCACTTCCCTGAACCCCACACACGTATTCCTGTTCAGAGCAGAGGGTCACATGTCAAACTGTGAATCCACAAAAATTATATACAAACCTCCCTCTGGATTTACAAATTACAACTGCAAGCTCGAATATATCTGCAACATCTCTGGTACAGCCTCCGCTACATCTGCAATGACCACTACAGCCTCCGCTACATCCGTAACCTCCAACGACCACAACTAGTTACATCCGTAACCTCCAATATAATCTATTACAGCCTCCGAGACACTCTATTACAACCTGTTACATCTTTCACTCCATTATAACCCCTGTTGGTACATTACATTGCTCACTCTCCTGCCCCCTGCATGCTTCATCATACACAATGTTTATCAAATCAAACCCACGGAACACCACACCTAAGCCAAACCACTCCCGATATGTTTGGCGAACAGCCTTGTTGGTTTGATATTTCCCTCACAGCCGCTCAACATGATAAACATTGACCGTGTAAGAGGTGGCACGTCAAAGAGTCATTCCTCAAATCAAGGACAACTAAGATTTAATCTCATCCATTTGAGGGGGGTTTTCTGTAGATAAGCAAATGATTTACAAAAGACTTTAAATCTGTGATTTTTTTTTTTAAGAGAAAACCAACACCCCTGTACTACAGCCTATAAGAACACGTGCGCTCAGTGTCACATTTAATTCCAACGTGTGAGGAATAAAATACATCACTAAGGAATCCAATCACAAATCAGCTCATAATCATGTCACCAAAATGGACGACGAAAGCCCTGCTCCTACCCCTCACTCGTACCTTTAGCCAATTAGCTAGCAAGAAAACACTCACGCCTGCAGGCGATTAGTGAGGATTAACTGGCTAGAGTTAGGCAGCTCAGCAGTATTGATCCAGGAGCCGATTAAACACAGCCCAAAACACTACACACAGACAGGAATTACCCCCCCCCCCCCCCCCCCACACACACACACACACACACACCCCCACACAGAAATTAAAAAAAAAAAAAAAAAAAAAACACGCACCCCCCCATATCCAAGTCAAGTGACATCACCTGAATGACTAATGCCGCTTTTCCACTACCAATGCGGCTGAGTTGGGCTGAGCCGTGCCGTGCTGAGTTGGGCTGAGTCGAGCTGAGTGGGGCTGTTGGAGTTGCATTTCGACTACAACCACGGTGAACCGTGCTGGCTGGAAGTGGGTGGACACATTGGGTGGAGTTAGCGAAAGTGGGTGGACATCATGTGATGTCGTTAGGCGGCGCAAACAGTAACATCAGTGAGCTTTTAAGCGGTAGTCTCAGGACCCGGATAGTAAACAATAAACATGGAGGAGATGGAGTCGTTAGTGTTGCTGGTCTTGGTGCTGTGGCTTGTTGTCACCGACAACGCCAACAGATACTGGCAAGAGCGTATAGATGAGGCAAGGCGCATAAGGCTTCAGAAATTCTCATAATTCGTAATTATTCTTCTTCCGGGTTTACGGTGTTTACAGATCCCAGTGTGCTCGCGGGGCGTGTGTGGGCATGTGAGGACACTCCTCCTCACCAATCAGTGCACAGGGGAGCGTCTCCTCACGCCCCTAGCCCCACTCGGCTCGGTTCGGCTCGCTTCAGCCCCACTCCAAAACCGTGCGAGTTTTGGGTGCTAAGCAGGGCTGAAGCGAGCGGAGTCGTGCTGTTCTAAGGTAGTCGAAACGCGAGCCGTGTCAGGCTGAAGTGAGCTGAAAAAGGGTAGTGGAAAAGGGCCATAAGAGACAGGCTCTGCTGCTGTACTGTGATGGTTTTCTACCTCGAAGCAGATGGAGCTTATGATTCCTGATAAACATCAACCGTGCTCTCTGTCCTCACACAGGAACACCATTTTGAACACATGAAAAGTTGTGCAGTGTTGTGAAAGTTAACTGAAGAAATTAAAGCAATGAGGGGAGAAGGGGGAAAAAACCCACACAACACACGTAAATGCTGTATCCCTCACACTTGAAGTGTCCCCAGTCACTTCTCCAAAACTTCAGTAGTAAAACATGCAAAATCTCTGCAAGTCCTGTTCTGGACACAAAACCACAGTTCAGCAGCAGCAGCAGCAGCAGGAGACAAGCTTCACTGCAGAAATACTTCAGGAAAAATAACCCTCCTGACACTGTAATGCCAGGAAAAACTAAACACACTGCAGTAGGCTTTACATCACACTCCCAACCTCTGAAATCGGGGGGAATTTAAAAAAAAAAAAAATTAAGTAAACAGAGAGGGAGACAGATCAGAAAAGAAAGACAAAGTGTTTAAGAGAAAGAGGGACTCAGAAAAACAGACAAGAGTGAGAGACAGCAAAAGGGGGGCAAGGACAGAGACAAAGTTACCCCTTTTCCACCAACAGGGATCGGGTCCCATTCTGGTTCATCCACCAAATTTTGAACCGGTTCAGAGTAGTTCAACAAAAAAAAATAAATAAATTCAGAACCTGAAAAGTTGGTTCCCAGCTGGAAGCTAAATACAGCTGGTTTTTCCAGCATGAACCATGAACCAAGTGGGTGTGTCATTAGTTTGGAGAGGAAGCGGAGCACAGTAATGGAGAACACAAAGAAAAAGGAAACACCTTCAGAAAATATGGACTGAAAAATATCTGCCATCTTGCTGCTACTGTTTCCTCCTGTTGTGTGATACCCTCCGTTCATGACTCATCCGTGATTGCAATGCTTCCACTCAAAACCTTGGTTGGTCCACTAGCAGGCATCAAGTGTGAAAGAATCCTGAATGGAACTGGTTCAAGACCCCATTCCCTGCTGATCAAAAGAAAACAAGACGAGAACCAAGTCTGTTTCTGTTCCCACCCTGAAGCTGACCGTTTTTCCTGAAAAGTTTTATTCCTCTTATATCACAGCCATTTGACAAGAATTCTGATTTTCAATTTATGAATGACATTTATAACTGTTTATAGTTACATTTAATGTTGAGAAGTTAGATTTCTGTCTCTCAAAGGGCTGACACTGGAGACTCCTTCCAGAAACGTTTTAGTGCTGCCGCGATTAGTCGACGTAATCGACCATAAAAAAATGGTTGACTGGAATTTTTTTTAGTCGATGACTTTTTTTTGTCGGCCTGTCAATCGCCCATTTATTTTTGGTCCTCAGTCTCAAACGGCTCATCCGAGTTTAGGTAATTCCGCTCCACACCACTAGTTTTGATGTGCGCACCCCACCGGTCAAATTGGCTCTCTTTCCCTCTCCCATTATGATCTTCCTTTACTGTCGGTTCTGGTTTTGAGCATACCTTGACATGAAAATGGCAGCGGCAAGTGACTCTGATGAATCAAGGATGGCGACTTCTAACGTTACGAAAAGACCAAAAGCATTGAAAGTATGGGAATACTCTAGGGCAGCTGGTGATAGAGTGGTTTGTACACTCCGTAAGACTTCGTTGGCTTATCACGGGAGCACATCCACGATGCACGAGCACTTTAAAAGGAAACACAGGAGCTGTTGAGGATGCTTCAGAAAAGGAAAAGACAATGTGAGTAGCCTAACATTATGATTACTGTTTACACGCCTAGCTAGCATGTGCTTTTTATAAATCTTGTGAAGTACGATGACCGACTGTCTTTGGATGTTAAGCAGGCCCCCTCGACTCTTTGGTAAATGTTTTAGTTGAACAACGCTAGTATGCACGTGCATTTATAGTAATTTAAATGGTGTAACGCTTTTGAGACGGCACCAGACTCAAGACAGAGGGTTTATCGAATAAGCACACAACATAGATAAAACATAAATAAAAATAGAACTCTGCATGTTCACACTTAACAGTTTTTCAGTAGGAGGTGCAAAACCCAATTATTTGTTGCAACTGGAAGTTACTTAACTGGAAGTTCAATAAAGCATGAGGGCCTATTGATGTTTGTATATTTTCTTTTATATTGATAGGATTATACTTTGGAGAATAGTAGTTTTATCGTGGAAGACATTCTCCCATTTTATTGCACTTATTAAATTTATTTTATTTATTCAATATTTAATTTATGTTGTTGTTTATGTTGTGTTTACTTTTTACTTTGGTACAAGTGACATTTTATGTTTTGGCCCTTGAGTTACATTCAAAATAAAAAGAACTCAAATGAAATAGCAATCGCTTGATGTTTTTGGAAATTAGTCATTAAGATTAGTTGACTAATCGAAAAATTAGTCGAAAGATTAGTCGTGAGAAAATTAGTCGTTAGTGGCAGCACTAAAACGTTTAACAAGCACCAGTCCAGAGGAATGCTGAAGTTAATGACATTAGCATGAGCCTGCCACTACATCTCACGACAATAAACAATCCAAAAATCAGACACGTCATCATTTAACACACTCGGGCGACAGCAAGCTGTGTGCGAGACTCTGCCGTACCACAGCAGGAGGCTGAAAATGGCTTGGTTGCCTCATTACACACTGATATGGAGCTGCTTTATGGAGCGGGGCAGCTGTGAAGAGATGGGGCAATGAAGGTGGAGTAGGAGACGCCTACTCTAATACTTTTAAAAATGAGTAATAATAAATAAATAAATAAATAAAAAGTAGGAGGCGCCAACCTGGGACAAAGGACATGCGTGAGGACACACCATGACTGCACACACGCCTCATAAACAGCAGGTCCCCAGGACACTGCAGACCATCACACCAGTAGAAAACACGGGTGGACAAATCAGCAACCCAGAATGAGCAGATTACATGTCAATGTTTACTCACTAATCACGTCAACACCAACTATAACATATGCTCCTGAGCCCCAACACCGAAACAGCCAAGACACGATCTGACTGATTCAGCATGAACAGATCAGACATCCTTTCAGAAAACACATGGAGAAAAATTTTTAAAAATGCACGCTAGCATAAAGAAAACATACTTTACATGGAGACATTTGTTTAAGAATTTGGGAAGCAGTCTTCAGTTCCAGTGCTTCAAAACAGTAAACTTTCTAACACAGAGATGATGTCAAAAACTTCCACGTTGCAGTTTCTTGGTTATGTGACAAGATGCGCCATTTCTGACATACATGCATTTGTGCACGTTTTATTTTATTTATTTCTTTATATAAATAAAATCAAACAAGTTGTTTACTGGGAAATACACCGCTCACATTTTTCATACAAAATGCATCATGGACCTGCATGGCATTTAAGTAATATTGGCTGGTGCTGAGTGGTATATTTGATATAGAGAGCGTGCACATGACGTCACGAGGTCACGTGATACGTTTATCTGCCATCTTGGACGGCAAGGCCGCGCACAGAACTTAGACGAACCCGTTCTCATTATCAAGTGTGTGGGAGTAGATCTTTCGAGAATGGCTATATCTTGTTCAGCATTTGGTTGTACCAATAGACAGGGCCAAAAGGAGGGCCTGTCATTTTATAGATTCCCCGCAGACGAGGAGAGACGCGCAAAATGGGTGTCCGCTGTGCGAAGAGAAAACTGGTACCCCAGTTCTACCAGCCGAATTTGTAGTCAACACTTCATATCAGGTAGGTGTAATCTTCTAATTCAATACTCCTAGTACATCTGTTGATTTTCGGATTGAATGATAACTGCATACTTGTGGCCCTTTTCCACTACCCTTTTTCAGCTCACTTCAGCCCGACACGGCTCGCGTTTCGACTACCTTAGAGCAGCATGACTCAGCTCGCTTCAGCCCTAATCAGCACCCAAAACTCGCACGGTTTTGGAGTGGGGCTGAAGCCAGCCAAACCGAGCCGAGTGGGGCTAGGGGCGTGAGGAGACACTCCCCTGTGCACTTTTTGGTGAGGAGGAATGTCCTCACATGCCCACACATGCCCCGTGAGCACGCTGGGATCTGTAAACACCGTAAACCCGGAAGAAGAAGAATTACGAATTACGAGAATTTCCGAAGCCTTATGCGCCTCGCCTCATCTATACACTCTTGCCAGTATCTGTTGGCGCTGTCGGTGACAACAAGCCACAGCACCAAGACCAGTAACACTAACGACTCCATGTCCTCCATGTTTATTGTTTACTATCCGGGTCGTGAGACAACCGCTTAAAAGGTCACTGATGTCACTGTTTGCGCCGCCTAACGACATCATGTGACGTCCACATGATGTCCGCGCAAACGTGCACAGCTTTCTGATTTACTGTTTTTCAGACAAAAACATACATATTTACAACCCTGTCATTATCTGGAACTGAGTTTAGATTTCAAACATTCTTACGATAAAACGTCCTGCATAGTCTCTATGATAAACGTCTTAATGCCACCTACCCGTGAGGTTATCAAGTAGACATTCTTCTTCGGAACCTTCCAGAGGTATGGTTGGGATACCCATCCCGCAACAAAATATTTATAAGCTTCCAGGCTCTTGTAAGCTTTGAGGGCTTTGCCAGTGTAACACGATTCACGATTAACAAGAAAATTGTAAATGTCGTGGTAGGCCAGATCGGGCAAATCGCCAGCACCACAGCTCCGAATTTCCCTGAACAAGAATTGCGGCAAGTTGTACGGATCTGCAATCCCCAACCTGGAACACTTTTCCACATAACGCTGCCTCACATCACCTTCAAGATGCTGAACAAACTTAGACAAGTTATCGCACAATGTAGATGGGGTATTTTCCAAATTTTCTTGGGGATTACTCCCTGGATCCATTACGCTCGCGCAAGGTAAACAATCCTGATGCCATCCAATATGGCGGAGTACACACGTGCGGGTCACGTGACTGCGCATCCTCTATACCACAAAAACAAAAAAGCCAGCCAATATTATTATTACTACTACAACAATACATACACAGTCTTCATATAAGCATTCTCAAAGGCCAATTCTAGCTTAATCGTGAGTCGGCGCAGTCAGCGCAGCAGTGAAGTCACCTTCCAGCCGGTGTAGTGTTCATCAGTTAGCAAATGCTAATAAAGCAGTCAGGCCAGTGCTATTGGGAGTAAGTAGTACAGGCTAACGACCGAGAAACTAAGATTTCTGTCTCCAGACTCTTCTTCCACACATGCTCGCCACAGTATTTTTTACTCAGACTTAACCTCCTAGGGCTTAGCGGTCACATGCGTGGACAGCACTTTTTAGAAATTTGGAACAAGAATCCACATGTGGACATACTTTTTCTCTAAAAGTACATCTTATCAAAAGATGATGCTTAGTTTTTATTCTAATCAGGTTCTAATAAGCCCAAATAGCAAAGAGAAATAAAAAAATGCATGTAAAAAAACAGCTTGGGCCTTAGGAGGTTAAGTATTCATTTCCCGCTGTAATTTACGTAGTTACTTTTAAAATCAACATCGACAACTACACAGTGGCGTGACCTGACAGCCTGCCACTAATCCTTTGCCCTTTTGCTTTTTTGGTGCGTCTTAGCTGAGCTCAAGTCCCAGCTCGAGTAGTAACGGTTCGCCACTGCTTGTAAATATGCATGAAGAATACCGAATGAAGTTTTGGTATCCTTTCGGATGTTCAACGCATCTTTTCCTTTCCCAGTGAACAAACAAATGGTTCTGCGCACGCACAGCAGAAAACTTGCAGGATATTCACATCAGCGCTGATGTGTGATATGTTGTCTTGACAACCATGCAATATTGTAAAGCATATTCAATGCTGATTCTCCACTGTGGGTAAAGTGACAATAGATAGTTTTCACATGACGTCACAGAGTCGGGGATTCCCTAGTGGCGGCCATCTTGCGGGTCAAGCTTACCGTATGGGTGACTGAGCACACATTGTAACGTGCGAGTACAAAGTCTTCAAAAGAACCCAAGCAGGCTATTTAAAGCTAGCAATGGGGCCATCCTTAAAAAAAAATCCGTTTCCTGTCCACCGGCTGAGCAAAAAAAATTCAGTATGGAGGGAGGGATTTTTTTTTTTAATGGATGGGTAAGAAATCGTAATGCTGTGTTTGCTTTTTCTTTCAGTACTTTATCACAAAAGCAGACATTTAATAAAACGACAGTTTAATCAACTGAAACTTTAACAAAAACTTTAAGTTAGCATTTTAAATGCTGACTGCAACATTTGCAAAACTTTTACAAAGGTACTTAAAATGTCCGACACACTGACTTTTTGTAGTTCTAAATCAAACGTTAGGCCTAGTTCGGATGAAATTACACTATTAAAATGATCACTGAATGATTTGTTTTTCTGAATCTTTACTATTTTGTTGTTCGCTAGAATACCATTTTGTGATTTCACACTTAAGCAAATGTTTGAAAACTCCGGATCGCCCTCCTTCATGGTGGCTGCCATTTTTTTGTGCCGCATGGCACATGCGCAGAGTTGATTCGACAGGGCTTTCCACAAGCGCCGGCTGCCGGCCATACAGCCGACTACACAATTAAGTCCAGCCGGCTACTTTAATAACTTATTTTTGTAGCCCACAGGCTCTAAATATTAATTTTCAATTTTAATAAAATTAAATGTTTATCTAACGGACTGACAATGTCAAACTGAACCGCACTCATTTAAGTTGTGATTCGCGCTGTTTGTACCGATAATAACCACAAATTCCCCGCCGACTTTGTTGATCAAGGGAGAGTAACTCATCCGCGGCCCCTACATGCGGTGTGCGCGCGCGTGCGCGCACACGGCAGAGGCAGTAGTGTGTCGGGGCCGTCGGAGGCGACATCGGAGGGAACAGAAGCAGAGATAACGCTTATTTTGTCTCCAGTAAACCAGTCTTCTCTCGTTCAATTACGTGCTGGCATCAAAAGACACGGTTGGTTGTAAATGAAACTAAACTGAGTCGTTGGAGTGCATTTTCATACACAAATGGAGAAATGTTCGCTGAGTGTTTGTGTAGCCACCACTGCAGACCGTTGTCGTTGTTAATTCATAGCATGCTCAGTTGCGTGAATGTGTCATGCACCGAAAATAAGAGATTTACTAGCCAGGAATGCCTCATGATGCAATATGCAAGAAAAGAAAAGATTTACTGCCATCTTACTTTGTATTTGAGTAAAGTGAATAAATAAATGGTCTGTGGAAAATACATTTAATCCTGGGAACTGTGTGCACAGGAGTTTATTATTAGTGATGCAGTGCTATGCATTGCAAACTATTGACTCCCATATAGGGAGTCAATAGTTTGCAATGCAAAGCACAGCAAACTCTTGTTCTTCCATTTTTCATCTTCCGTACAAATTTCGATTTCGAATAACCCAATAACCGTACATCGCACACAAACAATACATCAAAACGTGCGGCTTGATCGGACTCGCTATGCTATTACTTTGTTCAGCATTCTATGATTTCTTTCGCGACGTAGTCGCGCAAAAAAAATCACACAATTTCCCATTCATTTTCTATGGAATTAATTGAAAAAAATCGCACATTCAATGTTTTTCAAACAGCCGCTGCTCTGGCATGCTTTCACCTAGAGACGATTCAAACTTTAAAATGTAGACAAACTTCTGTGTGGATCTGGCATTCAACTTTTTTGCTAGGTTCTATACTGTTTGATCAGTCACAGATCAAACACCATGAGGAAATCTGGAGAAATTCACACTTTATAATGGGTGTCTATTGCGTTACACACCAGTGGAGCTCAGGAATTTAGCATGTAGGCCGCTTGAAAAAAAAAAAAAGCTCTAACTTTCTCATTTAAACTGTGTTTTCAGCCACAATTTTCACTCTACACAATTTTCTCAAAAGTGGGAGTCACACTTGTCTTGATTCACACAATGTGTCTACCTGAGCAATAGGATTTACAGTTTTTGAATGAGAAGCCTGAAAGTAAAGAGAGGACAGGCGCGCTGCCCCATAGACTCCCATTATAAATGTGGGAGCGCTTTGACTGCAAAATCAGAAACGTCACTTGTTTTTAATTCGCTCTACTGTCCACATTTTTTACACTAGGGACAAAAAAATTACATCAGTGTAGCGCTCAATGTGAAAGAATTTTGAGAGTACCTCCTTTCGTTTCCGTGTAAATCAGCGTTGTTCAAAGAGAGGGAACTCTGAGAAAAAGCGCTCTTTGCTTGTCATGTGTCTCTTCCCTGCATCTGAGCACCGTTACCAAGGCGACGAGCTCCACTCAGGGAGCAGAGAGGGGAGGGGCTGCTCTCTCTCTCTCAAACACACTCCCCCGGCGGCTACTTATTTGTCATGGCTGGCTAGTATGAGCCTTAGTGGAAAGCCCTGGGAATGCGGAAATGTCAAGTTCGATTTTAGATTTACGAACCCGAAAAAAATGTCAGAAAACTGGCGTTAAAAAAAAAAATTTCACCCGCACAAACGGCACTCACCCGGCCGGTGGACCGGAAACAAAACTTTTTAATGGCCTGGTGCACACCTGTTGTATTCACGGCTGTTGTAATAGGTCAGATGATGACGTCAAGCGGAACTTTTATGGAATTCCCACTGTACGGGAGCACGAAGGCAAGCAAACAAAGAAACTCAGCATACAAAGGAGAAATCTATGGCTTGCGAGAATCAACCGCAAGGATTATCAGCCTTCCAAACACAGCAAAGTCTGCTCCGATCATTTTGTAAGTGGTAAGTTGTTTAAATAAACAATCGTGTTTAAGTTTGTTTTTGGAAACCAAAACATCATGTGAACAATCTCTGGAGAATGCCTAACTGGAACCGCTGAGTGTACATTTACATTGTAAATGTACACTTAATATCGCTCATTTGTCACATTTCTATTTGAAACTTGTCACTTCACTCACGCAAGGGTCATTTTTGAAAAACATTTTAGGTCTATTCTGTATGATTTGATTTGTGTTTGGGATGCAAACAGCGCGCCTTTTGGAGGATGCTGCCTGAATCGCGCAGATCCGATTTTTTTTTTTTAGGGGGGGCGTTGGAGTGTGATTATAATTTCAAAGTAAATTCTGTATTAAAATTACTAAATAAGCAAATCCGTTACAGTCCATGAAACGGGAAGTATAAGAATGAGAAAAAAACAGTTTAAATCGGAAAGCTGCGCACATTTGCACAGCCCGAGCGGTGTGCAGGACTGCGCAAATGTGCACAGCCTTCCGATTTAAACTAGACTCTAATTCGTGCCGTGACGGCACTTTTTTCCCACTAGGTTCATATCATGCGAATTCCCTTTACTGTCTATCTGCGCATCTCAGAATGACACAGGACAATGGGCGAACTAGATTTTTTTTTTTCCCCAGCCACGGTACGCCGGAAATCTGGCGCGGCGCCGGAACGCTATCACCCCTGTATAAAGTTGTATACATCAGACAGCCTTTAAAGTTTGATAAAGTCAGTTTCAGGCTTTGGCAGTTTCAGGCTTTGGCAGCCCTGCATAGTCACTTGAAAATGCATCTTTGTCCACTTCGTAGGGGTCAATTCCCCCAATCAAGGCCAGTTTGGCTGCATACCGTTGTCGTGAGATGTCGTCTAATGTATCTATATACTTCTGTTTGCTTGATTTTGCCGACATTGATCTTTATTTCAGAAAACTGACTATATAACTTCATAAATTCGTCCGAGATAACGTAGCCGGTAATGGCGATGGTCCATTTTGTTTGCCCCACAAGATGGCGGCTGGAGGGCATTCCCCGGAATGCCGTGACGTCAGTGAAAACTATCTATACACCTAGGATAAGTGATAAGCTAACGATGTCGCATACTATCAAACCAAATGAATGAAACCCGTTAGGAGGGAATAGAACACGTTTTTATTCCATTGAAAAAGTGTCCTGTATGTATAATAACTCCTGATATTCTATCCACATTCACTAGACATGAGCAATCGTGTGCTCCGATTGGCTACTCTACGACTAGGATATCAAGCTCATATACTGTGAGTAGAGAAAAAAAAACGGAGCATGTTGATGAACCAGCCAAGGACAAGAAGAGGAGAAGGGGGAGAGGAAAAGAACCTGTACTCAAAAACAAAACCCCAAAATATACAAAAAAAGGCAACAATATAGAATAAAAAAGTATTTGATGGGAAGAACATCCCTTTTTTTATTTTTCAAGACAGTGGTGTAGTGGTTAGCACTGTCGCCTCACAGCAAGAAGGTCCAGGTTTGAGCCCCGTGGCTGGCGAGGGCCTTTCTGTGCGGAGTTTGCATGTTCTCCCTGTGTCTGCATGGGTTTCCTTCGGGTGCTCCGGTTTCCACCACAGTCCAAAGACATGCAGGTTAGGTTAATTGGTGGCTCTAAATTGACCATAGGTGTGAATGGTTGTCTGTGTCTATATGACAGCCCTGCGATGACCTGGCGACTTGTCCAGGGTGTACCCCGCCTCTCGCCCATAGTCAGCTGGGATAGGCTCCAGTTTGCCTGCGACCCTGTAGAACAGGATAAGTGGCTACAGATGGATGGATGAATGGATATTATTAAAGCATTTTTTTTTTACAAATTGCCACTGTCATTTCACCAGTCTGTTTACATTCTAAGCGAAAATTATTTTGTTGGGCATTTTGTATAACATTTTTATTTATCAAATTTGCAAAAAAAAAAAAAAAGTGGAAAAATGACTTTCGGTCGGCCTCGAAGAGATTCTGGCAAACCATCCAGCGGCTCAGGAAAGGAAAACGGTGCTCTGTCCCTACTGTTTACAGCGAGGATGGAGTGCTGTTGACCTCAACTGGGGACATCATCCAACGGTGGAAGGAATACTTTGAGGATCTCCTCAATCCCACCTTCATGATGTTCAAGGAGGACCCAGAGTCTGAGGATGCTTGGGAGGACTTGCCCATCACAGGGGCTGAGGTTGCCGAGGTGGTTAAAAAGCTCCTCGGTGGCCGGGCTCCGGGGTTGGATGAGATTCGTCCCGAGTTCCTGAAGGCACTGGATGTTGTTGGGCTGTCTTGGCTGACAGGCCTCAACATTGCGTGGAGGTCGGGACAGTGCCTCTGGATTGGCAGACTGGGGTGGTGGGCCCCCTTTTTAAAAAGGGGGACTGGAGTGTGTTCTCCAACTATAGGGGGATCACACTTCTCAGCCTCCCTGGGAAAACCTATGCTGGGGTGCTGGAGAGGAGAGTCTGGTCGACAGTCGAACCTTGGATTCAGGAGGAAGAATGCAGTTTTCATCCTGGTCGTGGAACACTGGACCAGCTCTTTACCCTTGCAAGAGTACTGGAGTGCGCATGGGAGTTTGCCCAATCAGTCTACATGTGTTTTGTGGACCTGGAGAAGGCTTACGACCGTGGTGGTGCCCTGTGGGGGGGGGTGCTTCAGGAGTATGGGGTTCTACTGCAGGCCATTCAGACCCTGTATGACCGGAGGAGTTTGGTTCGCATTGCCGGCAGCAAGTCAGACTCATTCCCGGTGCATGTTGGACTTCGCCAGGGCTGTCCTTTGTCACCGGTTCTGTTCATAACTTTTATAGACAGAATTTCTAGGTGCAGCCAAAGGACGGAGGGTGTCTGGTTTGGTGACATCAGGATCACATCTCTGCTTTTTGCGGATGATGTGGTCCTGTTGGCTTCATCAATCTGTGAGTTACAGCATGCGCTGGGACGGTTTGCAGCCAAATGCAAAGCGGCTGGGATGAGGATCAGCACCTCCAAGTCTGTGGCCATGGCGCTCAGCCGGAAACGGGTGGAGTGCCTACTCCAGGTAAGGGGGGGGAGTTGCTACCTAAAGTGGAGGAGTTTAAGTATCTCTGGGTTTTGTTCACAAGTGAGGGTAAGGGGGAGCGGGAGTTGGACAGAAGGATCGGGGCAGCGTTGGTAGTGATGCGGACGCTAAACCGGTCTGTTAAGGTAAAGAGAGAGCTGAGCCAAAAGGCAAAGCTCTCAATTTACTGGTCCATCTACGTTCCCACTCTCACCTATGGTCACGAGCTATGGGTATTGACCGAAAGAATGAGATCACGGATACAAGCGGTAGAAATGAGTTTTCTCCGCAAGGTAGCTGGGCTTTCCCTTAGAGACAGGGTGAGAAGCTTGGTCATTCGGGAGAGACTCGGAGTAGAACCGCTGCTCATCTACATCGAAAGGAGTCAGTTGAGGTGGTTCAGGCACCTTGTTAGGATCCCCCCTGGATACCTCCTAAGGGAGGTTTTCTGGGCATGCCCCACCGGGAGGAGACCCTGGGGCAGACCCAGGACACACTGGAGAGATTACATCTTTCGGCTGGCCTGGAAACCTCAGTATTCCCCCGGAAGAGCTGGTGGAGGTGGCCAGGGAGAGGGAAGTCTGGGCTGCTCTGCTTAGGCTACTACCTCTGCAACCTGGATCCGGATAAGCGGTAGAAGATGGATGGATAGCCCAAAAAAAAAAAAAAAGACCCGTTTCTCAAAATCCAGTGAATGTGGATAGAATAAAAGTTATTCCACTCAATCTCATCGTACATGGCTTATAGCCAACTTGGTGCTACATGCCTCGTCAGCCATCAGCTCATGTACGACTCAATTTTTTGGAATAACTTTTCACTCCAATGACATCACTCCCAGTGTTTTCCCGCAGACTACATGCACGTTGTCAAAATGGCAAACCAGTTCAAAATTACAAATTTTCATTAACTTGTGTATTTCTTTGTGGATGTGTCCAAATAATATAAAAGAACATTACACGGTGGTGTGAAGATATGAAGTTTATCTTCTCGTGTTGAAAATATTTTCACTCGTGGTGTATACACTGACCACTTGAACATAAACTTCATATCTTCGCACAACCATGTAATATCCATCCATACACTATACATACATACACTTTTTAAACATATCCTAAATAAATAAATTTGTGTATCATTAACACAATGCAAAGATGACATTTATGAAGTTGCCCGATGTTTGAAAGTCTCCATATGACATCCGTTTGTATCGAAATGCTAACATTTTATTCTTGGAAGACAGATGAATATCACTTTCACATCAAGTATGCTTCAGCATTCCGTCCAAGTCAGGAACTAATGTGTGGACTCCAGAACTGGCTGTATGACCAGGCTGTTACTGTTTTCAGCCTGGTCAGTTTTCAGTACTGTGCAGCACACTGAAGCATTCACCTGTTAGCTAATGTCATTAATGAATATTTTTGTGCACGTGTACACTCCTGTGATAGCTCGGACCTGAACAGACACTTCTAGATTTCGGGAAAATTATCATAAACTGTCAAGACAGCACAGTTTACACATTCAGCTGCAAGATGTCAGGCAAGAACAAGCGTACACATCTATAACCAGTATTTCAGGATTTGTATACATAGCATTCATTCTTCATCTCTGACAGAAACCTCCTCCAAAACTAAGTTTCCAGAAACAGCTTTCAGTGTGCAAGAGGAAGGTCTGCCTCATCGGCTCATCACTCCACATGCTGATTTCTCTGAGCAGATGCACTCTTAACCCTGCTGAATGAATGCTGAGCATGTGACATAATTACCCCAGAAAGATACTCCTGAAAATCGCCCCCCACCCCCACAGGAGGCCTATAACAGGAAATGAGTGCAGGAAGTTCAGCTGGATGTTGGCAGAGAATGACAGGAAGTCTCCATGTTTTAGCACTGTTTGTATAGTCAAGTCTTTCCAGTAAGCCTTGTAACAGTGCAGGGGTCACTCACAGGTCCAACAGCTCGACGTTTTTATTCTGTTTAACTCAACACCAGGTAAGAAAAGTGATGAGTAACCCAGCAGGTCCACACTGGCACGAAACACATCTGCCCCCTGCTAACTCCAGGAGAAACAGCAGCCAGAGCAGGAACTGCTTACTCAATGTGCAAAATGCAGATAGCCAATCAGACTTCCTCCTGGTGGAACCACACCCTTTCGACACCATTTGCAGGCTTCAGCACTAAACACAATTCATTTACAACAAAAATAAGCAAACAGGTGGTGAGCTGAGGCTGGCTGGCTGAAATCTCAGTCGTGCTGGGGGGGAGGGGGGGCTGTATGACAAAACGTCATTTATCGCCTGAATGTCAGTCATTAAGTTAGTTATGGACAATTAACTGTTAGAAATACTAAATTTAAAACATTTACAGATTAATTTCATTATGGAAAAGCACTGTACTGAACATCTGTTCAGTATTCAATCATTAAACACATTTCTTCTACAATTATTTGTCAAGACATTACAGGTAGAATTCTTTTTTTTTTTTAAGATAAACTGTAGACATGTCTTGATCTCAATGATTTTAGTTGTCAGTGCCAGACTGTTGCTTTGCACATTTCCAAAGCCGCTGAACTCTAGCGATTTTCACACACAACTGAGCAGCAGTTCTGCAGGTGGAGACACACTGCTCTTGAGAGATAGAGAAAAATTACCAGATTACGTCAACCAACAGCAAGGTATATTAATTCATATAATCACTCTTCACACCCGTGGTGAGCAGAAAAGCATCTCAAAACGCACAATACATTGACCCTGTGTGTCTCATTCTGACCTACTGGTTATAAAACTTATGAATCATATGAACTAGAGTGCAAACGCTATATTCAGATCTGAAATGAGATTTGAAGAGGAACGTTCATTCCTGTTGATAATTACAAAGACATACAAAAGGAATTTCCCAACACACTGATTCCCAATGGATTTATGAAGATCTTTGAGGTTTTTTTTTTTTAAAACACCATTTGCTACAAATTGTTCCGACTGAAAAAAAGTTTAAAAAAAAAAATCTAGTATTGTCAATTTTGTTTTATTAATCATGCAAGTGTGCGCATATTTTAGACAAAACCTGATTTGAGGAAAAATATTTTTTTTAAAAAAGTTCCAATTTAAATCACTTACGGGAACACCAGCATAAACCGGTGAAGATAACATTCACCGCTTTAAAATAAATTTCTCTTCACCTGTATTGTTTCGCCTTGATTTTTTTTCCCCTTAGCGTGAGAAAATGCCAGAAGGACAACACCCTCAGGGGTTTATGTTGATGTGCGACTGATTCCTAACGTCAACCTGCACAATCTCACGTTACAAGTCTGAACAGGTTTGGGGGGGGGGGGGGGGGGGGGGGGAACCCCAGTCGCACTCTACGATGAGCTAGAAAACACCAACAACTCAAATCTCCTCCCTTCCAAAACAAAAAGAAAGGTCTGCTTTCATCAGTTAAACTTCAGGAAAGGTAAATGGCAACCTCTCCGCTCACGTGGCAGCTCTGATGTGGCCCAAACCCAAACATACTGAGGTCATCTGCAAACAAAACACTGCCCCTTTATACCTTGCTGCCGTCTCAGCCTTTCTTCTTGCTCATGTGAGGACACGCGTGTGCGTGTGTGGGGACGACAATAACATTCCCCTGGCTTTAATAAGCAAGAAATGAGTGCAGGCAATGATGAGGATCATTTACACTAGACAGTATAAAACATGTGTGTGACTAACAGGACTCCAGGCTCACAACACACTCCTGTCCATTACAGTAGCAATCCACAGCAATGCTGTCTCCACATGCTGAAATGAAGACGTACACCTGGATGTAGCTATAACATGTACAAACGCCATGCTCACAACGTAGCAGGAAGTACACACGCAGCACGAAGCACTGTTTCAGCAACAAGCGACACAGAGCTTCTCTCCATTCTATATAAATCAGATACAATGTGGCAAAAATGGACAAATCCACAACTGTCTCGAGTGAATCCTCGGACCAATAATCACCCTCTATCAGTTCCTGACTCACACAAAAACTTCAGCTCCTATCTGCAAATCAGTTGCTGACAAAAATGAAAAATTTATACAAGTGGTTTCACGATATCCTGTTATATTATTATAGATAGAAGTCTTTTACTGGGAAATACACCACTCATTTTTCATACAAGCTACATCCGGGACATGGAGAACCAAAGCCATGATGTGAATCTCTGTCACTCATGAAGAAAAAAATGAATTGCTTTGGTAAATGTGGGTACTTTGTGTCGAGATGATAAAGAAAATCACACGTTGGCTTGAAGATATGAAGTTTATTTTCTCGTGTTGAAAAACTCACATTTTTCATCACGGATCTGAGTGACACATGTAAATATTGGCTGGCGTTGAGTGGTATATCAGATATAATCCATTCAGCTAGCCTGATATTGAACAAGTCAAAGACAAGTTCAGTATCACACTACCTGAATGGAATATGCCTGATATACCACAAAAAAAGCCAGCCATCATTATTATACATACACACTATATCAGCATTCTCGAGGGCCAATGCAAGCTTACCCGTGACTCAGCGCAGTCAGCATACAGGGCTTGACATTAACAGTAGCCCGATTGCCCGGGGCAACCATTCAATAGATTCAGACAACCAGACTCTCACAAATGCTTGCCCGATCGGGCAACTACCCAAATATGTCAACTTGCGTGAAAAACGATGTTTATTCATTCATATTATGATGAAATTCCATCACGATTTGTGATCGACTCGGAAAGACCGCGTCCATGTTATCATTACGGGATGTTCAACAACTAGCGGAATTCACATTTGCACATCGCGGGCTCGCAATGCAGTTTCCCATTGCTAATAATTATCGCGGAGTGCATATTCAGTGTTCTATTCAGACCCTCCAAGATTTCGCGATGTTGCGATTTGCAACTTCAACGCAAATTCAACCAATCCCCCCGAATTCAGGGCGGTGTTGCAATTATATCCAATCACCTCAACTTTCCCGCAAATTTGACCAATCGTTGGCGTCATCTTGAGGTGACGTCGACAAACTACCTTCCGCCTTACTTCCGTGTATAGAGAGCGTGCACGTGACGTCACGAGATATTTGTTTATCTGCCATCTTGGACGGCAAGGCCACGCATAGAACTTAGACGAACCCGTTCTCATTATCAAGTGTGTGGGAGTAGATCTTTCGAGAATGGCTATATCTTGTTCAGCATTTGGTTGTACCAATAGACAGGGCCAAAAGGAGGGCCTGTCATTTTATAGATTCTCCGCAGACAAGGAGAGACGCGCAAAATGGGTGTCCGCTGTGCGAAGAGAAAACTGGTACCCCAGTTCTACCAGCCGAATTTGTAGTGAACACTTCCTATCAGGTAGGTGTAATCTTCTAATTCAATACTCCTAGTACATCTGTTAAGTTGATTTTCGGATTGAATGATAACTGCATACTTAGAAACTAGACAGTACAGTGTTTGTGGCCGTCAGTCCGCTTGATCTCTAACGTTTAAAATGGCTATGCCTAGCCCTACTACCCTGGCCTAGTCTATGACAAATGTTTTATCTTTTTGGCTCATATAGGCCTTTGAAAGGCCAATCCATAGTAGGGATGGCGAAAACTAAAAAAAAATCTTGACCGACCACCGAGCCTCATTAGCCGGTTACAGTCGGTTAACCTACGAGTTTAAACAGGGATGCAAACGGTGCGCCTTTTGGAGGATGTCGCCTTTTTCACGGCTAAATCGTGCAGATCTGATTTTTTTTTTTTTTTTAGGGGGGGGGGCGTTGGAGTGTCTGAATAATTTCATCAGAGTAAATTCTGTATTAAAATTACTAAATAAGCAAATGCCGTTACAGTCCATGAAACAGGAAGTATGAGAAGAAAACAGTAAATCAGAAAGCTGCGCACATTTTCGCAGAAGCTGAGCAAATGTGCACAGCTTTCTGATTTGTTTTCTTCTCATACTTTAGATTTCGAACATTCCTACGATAAAATTTCTCTTTACGATAAACGTCTTAATGCCACTTACCCGTGAGGTTATCAAGTAGACATTCTTCTTCAGAACCTTCCAGAGGTATAATTGGGATACCCATCCCGCAACAAAATATTTATAAGCTTCCAGGCTCTTGTAAGCTTTGAGGGCTTTGCCAGTGTAACACGATTCACGATTAACAAGAAAATTGTTAATGTCGTGGTAGGCCAGATCGGGCAAATCGCTGGCACCGCAGCTCCAAATTTCCCTGAACAAGGATTGCGGCAAGTTGTACGGATCTGCAATCCCCAACCTGGAACACTTTTCCACGTAACGCTGCCTCACGTCACCTTCAAGATGCTGAACAAACTTAGACAAGTTATCGCGCGATGTAGATGGGGTATTTTCCAAATTTTCTTGGGGATTACTCCCTGTATCCATTATGCTCGCGCAAGGTAAACTATCCTGATGCCGTCCAATATGGCGGAGTACACACGTGCGGGTCACGTGACTGCACATCTTCTATACGTTCAAGAGAAGCAGCACATGTGCAGTGTTGCCAGATTGGGCGGTTTTAAGTGCATTTTGAACATATTTTGGGCTGGAAAACGTCAGCAGTATCTGGCAACATTGCATGATGTGCGAGTCAGTGTTTATATAGGCATAAATTCTGTTACTGAAAGTGTGTTATGTTTACACAGTGAAGGACTGTGTGCACTTTTTTTTTTTTTTACTTAATACAAGAAATTAATGGATGCCAACATTTTTGCAAAAATGGTATTTTATTTTCCATTGTTTAGCAGCTTCAGCATCATACTGTGAGATTCTGTTCAAATTATTTTTTCTTCTATGAAGCCTGAGCCATTTATTTTATTAGTTTAAACTTGTTTAATTTAGTCTTCAGGAGGGACTGCCTGCACACAGTACTAGTATTAATAGTTTTTTTTTCTTACATGAAAGCTGAGGCAATTATATTTTAAGGTAACTTCATGTTGTGCTGTGAGGTTCTATGCACTTTAACTTTTGAACCAACAGGTGCATTTGGATAAGTAAAGCCTATTTTTCTGCATTTTTGTAGTCCTGGTCATCTTTTATATTGGTAAAGTTGTTTATAGGACCATTTCTCAGTGTCTGGCTTTTTAATCAATAGTTTTTCAATAATAACTTAATACTTAACATATCAATTTTAAATCACAAAAAGAGAAAATCGCAACAATTTCTCGCAACTTGCACCTCCTCCCGCAATATAACCGCAACAAAAACCTAAAAAACACCGCAACTTTCACCACATTTTTTGGAAAACCCCCCGCAACAGACATTTTAGCCCGCAACAATCACAAAAAAGGCCCGCAAAATCCTGGGGGGACTGTCTATTGGTATGTCCTTCACTACATGACTAATTACCGCATTACTCGCATGGGGCGCTAGTGTCAATGCTTGTTGATACAGACAGCATCTGAGAAGGTTGAATAATAAATAAAAAAATATGTAATATTTGGGCAACCATGTTCTGAGTTCGAGCAACCAGATTTCTACAAATGGTTGCCCGAATGGGCAACCATGTCTCAAAGTTAACATAGACCCCTGAGCACAGCAGTGAAGTCACCTTCCAGTTGGTGTAGTGTTCATCAGTAGTGTTAGCAAATGCTAATAAAGCAGTCAAGCCAGTGCTATCGAGAGCAAGTAGCACAGGCTGATGACAGAGAAGCTAAGATTTCTGTCTCTAGACTCTTCTTCCACACACAGTATTTTTCACTCAGACTTAAGTATTCATTTCTCTGTGCAAGTATTCATTTCTATCAACAACTACACACAACAGAGCGACCTGGCACCAAAATTCTCTCAAAATCTTCCGTATTTAACGAAGCAAATCTGGTGGCCATGTTTGTTTACAAATTGTCGCAGTCGCTTGCTAGCATGGAAGTTTTACATCTCCGACGTGTCTCTCTTCCAATTTTTTTGATGTTTGCTGGTTTGTTTTTTATTTGTAAATATGCGTGAATATTTAATGGACTTTTGGTAGCCCTTCGGGTGTTCACCGCGTCTCTCTTTCCCGAGGAACAAACAAATGCTTCTGCGCATGCGAAGCAGGAAAGTCTCTCACTGGATATTCACATCAGCTCTGACACGTCCCATCGTGTTGTCTTGACAACTTGCAATATCGTAACAATATTGCACGCTCATTCACCATTGTGGGCAGAGTGACGTAATGCACAAGATAAGTGATATGCTAACAAGATCACATGCTATCAAACCAAATGAATAAAATCTGCTTGAAGGGAATAGAATAAATGCTTTTATTCCATCAAAAAAGTGTCCTGTATGTATAATTCCCAGTATTTCACTCTGGCGTCACTCCCAGTGTTTTCCCACTGACTAGACGTGTGTTGTTAAGATGGCGAACCAGTTCAAAATTAAATTTTGATTAACTTGCGCGTTTTTTGTGGATGTGTCGAAATAATAAGGAACATTACACTGTGGCGTGAATGTTTATCTTCTGTTAAAAATATTTTTACTTGTTTGCTTCACTCTTGTGAATATGTTCACCACTCGAAGATAAACAACATATCTTCATGCAACCATGTAGTTATCCTCCCATATATATATATATATATATATATATATAGAGAGAGAGAGAGAGAGAGAGAGAGAGAGAGAGAAAATAATGGCCCCAAGATTACACAGTAGAGGGTCACTTAGTGTAGCTAGCCATTTTGCATAACGAGCAAGAAGCAAGCTAACTGTACGAGGCCTAACATGTAAACTAAAACAACCAATTTTCACACTGATTTGCGTGTTGTGTTTAACGAGTTAGCTGTGATTGTTCTATTTTAGCTCCTACCTTTTCTTACAGGAATGAAAACAAAAACAGCCAGAGAATCAGAGGGGGGGGGGGGGGGGGGGGGGGGGGGGGGACTACGGAATCAGTTACAAAAACATGGACCATCTCGGAGGCCGTGGTTAATTGGCTTTGATTGGTGCTCAATTAGCTAGTGATAGATTCAGAATAAAACACCAAGAGGCTCTGGCGTTTTAAGCAACCCACAGCCACAGCAAGTTATGTTAAATCTGTACTCCTTTTAGATAGAACCTCATGATGAAAGGTGGTATAAAAATCAAAATACATGCAAGCTCTGCTGTTCTGAAGGATCAGCAGAGGCGAGCATAAGCTGGCTGGATCGGCTGTGTGACGTGGTCATTAGATGAAAGCGTGTGTGGGACTGGTACACGGCTCAAGGGATTTGCATCATGTGAAACTAAACCACAAAACAGAGCGCAGCTCACTTCATGATGCTCGTGTCTAATAATAAAAAAATAAAGTAGTTAAAACTTTACTGTGCAAAACAGATAAAACAAGTGCATCACTGTTGTCTGACAGTACAGCAGGAAGCACAAGAACAGGATGGACAACACAGACAGAGAGAACACAAGTAGTGGTTCATACAGATAGACATAACAGTTCTTCAAAGAAAGATGAAGGGGCAAAAGAGGAGTGTATGCATAAACCTTGAGAAAGAGAACAGACTAAGCAGTCTGAATCTGTACTGGGACTGACAGGCAGTTTAAGTTCTTCAACACTAAAAGTGCTCCAATCAGAGAGAGACAGAGAAAGTGAGGTGTTTTTTTTTTTGGGGGGGGGGGGGGGGGGGGGGGGGGTATGTGACCTGCTCAAGGTTCAGTACATTACCCGCAATGCTGTTCAACTACCTGCTCATCAGTGGTAATTTATCTTCATCCCTACGTAAACGGAGTGATGCAGCAGTGTTTTAATCCTTCAGTCTGTCCAGCTCCATTTGCTCAAACAGATCAGCTTCTGAAACTTCAACTTTCACACTAATACCTCAAACATCGTTGTGTTTGTCATCGTGGAGTCCGCTACCTAGACAGGTTTCTGCTGTTGCACTGCATTCTGGGAGTGTGAGTCCAACATTTGTACTACTTCCATGTTGGATTTCTGTTGGATGCAATGTCACCGGAAAATGGTTTTAACAGCAAAATACCTGTACAACCACGTTGCCCCTTATCATGCAGACGGATAATTTATCTTATCTAGTAGTGTTGTTTAATCTCCATTTACGATGCTGCTACCTGTTTCACAACAAGCTGTGTGTGTACTGACAGTTCTTAGAACACAGGGAAAAATCACATTTCACTTAGCTGTGTCACACAGCAGAACATAACTCCAGTCATTTGTGCTTCAGTGTGTCAGCAGAGTCAGACAATCATACATGTGGAGGCTAAAACAAAAGCCTCCATTATGTGAAGACAGGCAGGAACAGACACCCCTCTCTCGCTCTTTCTTGCCAGCAGGGTGACTTCATTCAGTAAACACACCATCTGTCTTTCCATCGCTTCTCTCCACCATACCATCACCCTGCAAACCTGTCTCTCTCTCCATGAGCCTCGTGTCTCTCTCTCCATGAGCCTCGTGTGTCTCTCTCCATGAGCCTCGTGTGTCTCTCTCTCTCTCTCCATGAGCCTCGTGTGTCTCTCTCTCTCTCTCCATGAGCCTCGTGTGTCTCTCTCTCTCTCTCCATGAGCCTCGTGTGTCTCTCTCTCTCTCTCTCCATGAGCCTCGTGTGTCTCTCTCTCTCTCTCTCCATGAGCCTCGTGTGTCTCTCTCTCTCTCTCTCCATGAGCCTCGTGTGTCTCTCTCTCTCTCTCCATGAGCCTCGTGTGTCTCTCTCTCTCTCTCTCCATGAGCCTCGTGTGTCTCTCTCTCTCTCTCTCCATGAGCCTCGTGTGTCTCTCTCTCTCTCTCTCCATGAGCCTCGTGTGTCTCTCTCTCTCTCTCTCCATGAGCCTCGTGTGTCTCTCTCTCTCTCTCTCCATGAGCCTCGTGTGTCTCTCTCTCTCTCTCTCCATGAGCCTCGTGTGTCTCTCTCTCTCTCTCTCCATGAGCCTCGTGTGTCTCTCTCTCTCTCTCTCCATGAGCCTCGTGTGTCTCTCTCTCTCTCTCTCTCCATGAGCCTCGTGTGTCTCTCTCTCTCTCTCTCCATGAGCCTCGTGTGTCTCTCTCTCTCTCTCTCCATGAGCCTCGTGTGTCTCTCTCTCTCTCTCTCCATGAGCCTCGTGTGTCTCTCTCTCTCTCTCTCCATGAGCCTCGTGTGTCTCTCTCTCTCTCTCTCCATGAGCCTCGTGTGTCTCTCTCTCTCTCTCTCCATGAGCCTCGTGTGTCTCTCTCTCTCTCTCTCCATGAGCCTCGTGTGTCTCTCTCTCTCTCTCTCCATGAGCCTCGTGTGTCTCTCTCTCTCTCCATGAGCCTCGTGTGTCTCTCTCTCTCTCCATGAGCCTCGTGTGTCTCTCTCTCTCTCCATGAGCCTCGTGTGTCTCTCTCTCTCTCCATGAGCCTCGTGTGTCTCTCTCTCTCTCCATGAGCCTCGTGTGTCTCTCTCTCTCTCCATGAGCCTCGTGTGTCTCTCTCTCTCTCCATGAGCCTCGTGTGTCTCTCTCTCTCTCCATGAGCCTCGTGTGTCTCTCTCTCTCTCCATGAGCCTCGTGTGTCTCTCTCTCTCTCCATGAGCCTCGTGTCTCTCTCTCTCTCTCCATGAGCCTCGTGTGTCTCTCTCTCTCTCTCCATGAGCCTCGTGTCTCTCTCTCTCTCTCTCCATGAGCCTCGTGTCTCTCTCTCTCTCTCTCCATGAGCCTCGTGTCTCTCTCTCTCTCTCTCTCCATGAGCCTCGTGTCTCTCTCTCTCTCTCTCTCCATGAGCCTCGTGTCTCTCTCTCTCTCTCTCTCCATGAGCCTCGTGTCTCTCTCTCTCTCTCTCTCCATGAGCCTCGTGTCTCTCTCTCTCTCTCCATGAGCCTCGTGTCTCTCTCTCTCTCTCCATGAGCCTCGTGTCTCTCTCTCTCTCTCCATTCTCTCTCTCTCTCCATGAGCCTCGTGTCTCTCTCCTCTCTCTCCAATGAGCCTCGTGTCTCTCTCTCTCTCTCCATGAGCCTCGTGTCTCTCTCTCTCTCCATGAGCCTCGTGTCTCTCTCTCTCTCTCCATGAGCCTCGTGTCTCTCTCTCTCTCCATGAGCCTCGTGTCTCTCTCTCTCTCCATGAGCCTCGTGTCTCTCTCTCTCTCCATGAGCCTCGTGTCTCTCTCTCTCTCCATGAGCCTCGTGTCTCTCTCTCTCTCCATGAGCCTCGTGTCTCTCTCTCTCTCCATGAGCCTCGTGTCTCTCTCTCTCTCCATGAGCCTCGTGTCTCTCTCTCTCCATGAGCCTCGTGTCTCTCTCTCTCCATGAGCCTCGTGTCTCTCTCTCCATGAGCCTCGTGTCTCTCTCCATGAGCCTCGTGTCTCTCTCCATGAGCCTCGTGTCTCTCTCTCCATGAGCCTCGTGTCTCTCTCTCTCTCTCTCTCCATGAGCCTCGTGTCTCTCTCTCTCTCTCTCTCCATGAGCCTCGTGTCTCTCTCTCTCTCTCTCTCCATGAGCCTCGTGTCTCTCTCTCTCTCTCTCTCCATGAGCCTCGTGTCTCTCTCTCTCTCTCTCCATGAGCCTCGTGTCTCTCTCTCTCTCTCTCCATGAGCCTCGTGTCTCTCTCTCTCTCTCTCTCCATGAGCCTCGTGTCTCTCTCTCTCTCCATGAGCCTCGTGTCTCTCTCTCTCCATGAGCCTCGTGTCTCTCTCTCTCCATGAGCCTCGTGTCTCTCTCTCTCTCCATGAGCCTCGTGTCTCTCTCTCTCTCCATGAGCCTCGTGTCTCTCTCTCTCTCTCCATGAGCCTCGTGTCTCTCTCTCTCTCTCTCATGAGCCTCGTGTCTCTCTCTCTCTCTCTCTCCATGAGCCTCGTGTCTCTCTCTCTCTCTCCATGAGCCTCGTGTCTCTCTCTCTCTCTCCATGAGCCTCGTGTCTCTCTCTCTCTCTCTCCATGAGCCTCGTGTGTCTCTCTCTCTCTCTCTCCATGAGCCTCGTGTGTCTCTCTCTCTCTCTCCATGAGCCTCGTGTGTCTCTCTCTCTCTCTCTCCATGAGCCTCGTGTGTCTCTCTCTCTCTCTCTCCATGAGCCTCGTGTGTCTCTCTCTCTCTCTCTCCATGAGCCTCGTGTGTCTCTCTCTCTCTCTCTCCATGAGCCTCGTGTGTCTCTCTCTCTCTCTCCATGAGCCTCGTGTGTCTCTCTCTCTCTCTCCATGAGCCTCGTGTGTCTCTCTCTCTCTCTCCATGAGCCTCGTGTGTCTCTCTCTCTCTCTCTCCATGAGCCTCGTGTGTCTCTCTCTCTCTCTCCATGAGCCTCGTGTGTCTCTCTCTCTCTCTCCATGAGCCTCGTGTGTCTCTCTCTCTCCATGAGCCTCGTGTCTCTCTCTCTCTCTCCATGAGCCTCGTGTCTCTCTCTCTCTCCATGAGCTCGTGTCTCTCTCTCTCTCCATGAGCCTAGTGTCTCTCTCTCTCTCTCTCCATGAGCCTCGTGTCTCTCTCTCTCTCCATGAGCCTCGTGTCTCTCTCTCTCTCTCCATGAGCCTCGTGTCTCTCTCTCTCTCTCCATGAGCCTCGTGTCTCTCTCTCTCTCTCCATGAGCCTCGTGTGTCTCTCTCTCTCTCCATGAGCCTCGTGTGTCTCTCTCTCTCTCCATGAGCCTCGTGTGTCTCTCTCTCTCTCTCCATGAGCCTCGTGTGTCTCTCTCTCTCCATGAGCCTCGTGTGTCTCTCTCTCTCCATGAGCCTCGTGTGTCTCTCTCTCTCCATGAGCCTCGTGTCTCTCTCTCTCCATGAGCCTCGTGTGTCTCTCCCTCCATGAGCCTCGTGTGTCTCTCCCTCCATGAGCCTCGTGTGTCTGTCTCTCTCTCCATGAGCCTCGTGTGTCTCTCCCTCCATGAGCCTCGTGTGTCTGTCTCTCTCTCCATGAGCCTGGTGTGTCTCTCCCTTGTGAGTCTCTCTCTCTCCATGAGCCTCGTGTGAGTCTCTCTCTCCATGAGCCTCAAGTGTGTGTCTCTCTCTCTCTCTCCAAGAGCCTCGTGCGCGCGTGTCTCAGGTCAGTGTACGTCTCTCTCTGCCCTCCGCCAGCCCAGTGCGCACCGGTCTCTCTCTGCCCTCCGCCAGCCCAGTGCGCACCGGTCTCTCTCTGCCCTCCGCCAGCCCAGCGCGCACCGGTCTCTCTCTGCCCTCCGCCAGCCCAGCGCGCACCGGTCTCTCTCTGCCCTCCGTCAGGCCAGCGCGCGCCCGTCCCTCTGCCCTCCGTCAGGCCAGCGTGCGCCCGTCCCTCTGCCCTCCGTCAGGCCAGCGCGCGCCCGTCCCTCTGCCCTCCGTCAGGCCAGCGCGCGCCCGTCCCTCTGCCCTCCGTCAGGCCAACTCGCACCCGTCCCTCTGCCCTCCGTCAGGCCAGCTCGCGCCCGTCTCTCTGCCCTCCGTCAGGCCAGCTCGCGCCCGTCTCTCTCTCATGCGTGTGTCTGTCCCTCCGTCAGCCTCCGTGCGTACATGCCCGTGTCCTCCCACCCATGTGCCCCAGTGCATGCTCGTCTCGCGCCCATCTCTCTCACGTGAGTCCGTCCCTCCGTCAGACACCCCCCGCGCGTGTCTGTCTGTCTCTCTCACAGCCCAGCACGTGTCTGGCTGGGTCTCTCTTTCCCCCTCCATCAGCCTCCGTGCGTACGTGCCCGTGTCCTCCCACCCATGTGCTCCAGTGCATGCTCGTCTCTTGCTCGATCTCCGTCAGTCCCGTGTGCACGCATGTGTCTCCCTCCCCTGTGTCTGTCTGTCTCTCTCCTCTATCAGTCCACTAATCATCCTTCCCCCTACACAATCAGACGATTCACATTCTGGCACAGACGCAGTGACATTTTTCTCTGAACCGTGCTGATTTTCCATCCCATTGTATTTCCACCCAAAAGACTACAATTAAAACCCAAGCTTGTGTTCTCATCTCACTCAGACATGGGTTTAGGCTTAAATCACAGCGGCATCAATACCACTTTCATTCAGGTCGAGTACGAGTGTATTTGGTACTCAATGCTGAACACAATAACCTACTTAGAATGAAATCAATCAAGGAAGCCATTTTATTTGACTCCATTTCTATTTAAAACAAAAGCCATGCATGTTGAGTGCTCAGCCATCACATTTCACTGTGAACTTATAAAAGAGCTTAATCTAAATGTGCTCACTCATAGCGTTCTTCAGCCATCAAGAAAGAAAACCTTTTAAAAAGCATATTCGATAAATATTTTTAGCCAACTATTTTCCATCTAAATTCACTCTAGAATAAAAGCACATAACATTCCCATTCTAAAGCGCAGTGCTAAGATCCATTTCTGTCAAAACATGGAACTGAAACAGGACAAGTTTTAATCATAATAATGTGACTTTACATTCGTAGACAAGCTTGTGATGTCACTATAGTAACGAACAGCTGACTTACATCACAAGCGTGAAAACATCCAACATGAGAATTAAATTTGCTAAAGGGATCTTTAATGTATTTCTATTTATATTTTATTTAAAAAAAAAAAAAAAAGACACGCACAAGAGTGCTCCAAGAGCACAATATCCCCAATGGCAACTATGCCATAACTCTGGTAAAATGAGACTGAATTGAACGAAATTGCAATAATGTGCATTACCGACAAAGAATCTTGTCAAGTTTCATGAAATTCCTCCAACAATTGTGAGAGGAGTTCATTTCAGAAGGTGAGTACCCTTCTCAGGACGGACAGCGCCATGACATAATCCCCCTTCAGGCCTTTTGGGCAGCAGGGGATAAAAACTGAGGGACGTTGATTTTAGAAAGCAAGCACACCTTGAAGAAATTGCCAAAAGTACAAGTTTGTTAATAAAATCAAGGGCATAACTGGTAAAATTTGCCCAAATTCAACAAAATTTCGATCTTGATTCTCTCAGAAACACACTAAAATAACAGACCTAACGTGGAGAGGTTTCCCACTTTCACGGTTTTTGTCTGGACGTGATGCTTTTGCTTGGCTCGTGCATATTTATAAATGTTTAGTGTAGCTGCGTGTCCTGGACCCATGTGAGTGAAGGTTAATGCCTGACCAAGCTCCAAGAGCACACAACTACCACATCACAACTCAGCGGCTGAAAGCTGAGACTGCTGGAAGAATGGGCGTTTGTTAAATGAAAAGCTGCAAAGTGAAACATCAGGTCAAATAAACCAATTTACAACTGATAAAAGTGTGCGAAACAATCCTGTATGTAAACAGTTGGTTTATTGTGGTAGTAAACTCATGGTGATTGAACGTAGAGCTGTAAGAGTTATGCTGATGACTTTTTTCTATCCGACATGTTTACATAACCAACAAACGAGTTATATCGCAAGACAGCACTGTTAAAATCAGGAAGTTTGAACAGGAAGAAACAGCATTGTTATTACTACACCACTTCATACTGTGCGCAAAACTGTTCAAACCCAAACGCTGTCTTCAAGTCCACCTTGGAAATTCATATGCACAAGTTCAGCACAATGTTCAAGTGATTCTGGTTGAGAAATAAAAACGGGGGCTATGAGAAAACACTTTAATGACTCAGTTACAAGAAGCCTTACTGACAGAAAATCAAGTGAGCAGTTATACAAATTAAAAGAGGGAGGAGTCAAAGAGTCAAAACTGAACTGCCTGCTTGGTGAGTGAAATATGCTAATCAGTTAGCATTATAGCATCGTATCCCATTTCATGTTCAAGTTTGATGGTTTCAGCGCCGTAGATTAACAAGTTTCACCTCTAATTTTGTGACATTAAAATTAGCAACTGATGAAGTGACAGCTGTGAGATTCAGTCCTGTTTTACGTACAACAGAATGATGCATTTAAATCTGTAAACTTATTCAAAATAAAAATTCCATATTTGTAAATAAAATTGATTTGTTACAGGAAATAAAGATTGGATGAATCCTACAGGTAAAACTCAGGAGCATAATGTGTTAAATGTTCCTCAGAATTGTATTATCACATTATTGAACAGCAGAAAACAAATGCTGATCTCAGTTCAGAAGCCAAATTCAGGCAAACCAATTAATCAGTAGCATCATTAATAATCTATTCAAATTTTCATTTCTTGCAGCCATACTCCAATGACAAACTTGTACTTGAGCGTATAGTACACATCATCACTGTGCGACACTGATGCCAATCAATAATACCATTTTCAAACCGTTTCAGCAGGAGAATCATTTATGTCAACACTTTGTCCTGGATACAGGACGCTTTGGACCCGAGTGCAATCACACGTTTAATTGCGGGACACTCTGCTACAACAAAGGAACTTAAATAAAATATGCCCCAAGAGAGAGGCAGACAGACCCCAAAAAAAAAAAAAAAACACATATATGGAAAGAAAGATGCATGCATGCTCTCATTTATTACTAAAAAGAAAAGAGAAAAAGAGTAAGGGGTGAGGGGCAGCGAGATATCCGAGGCAGTTGTGGAATGCAAAAGGGTGAGGCCGAGCCACATGCTCCTGCAACGTGCATCAGTGTGCGAGTTTAGATCTTGTGAGAAACAAATATCCCCACAAGCATAGTAATGTCTCAGTTTGTCTGTCCCCACAAGCTTTTTTTTTTTTTTTAATTTACACCAAAAAAAAAAAAAAACGAACACCACATATTTGGGGGGAAAAAAAAAACTTAAAGGAAACTTTTTTTTTTAACTTGTGTACAGAACAGCATTGTCAGTCACTACATTTACATGCACATAGAGAGAATCGAATTTCTGCCATTGCTCGACTGAAATCGAAGTTCAAAATGCCATGTATACACCTTAATTCGGCTGAAATTGAACCGAACTTGATTTCTCGGAATCGAGCTACACGACCTAGTTTATGCGATTTCTGCCGAGCTACTTTGTGCATGTATACCCTATCGAGCTAGTTGTCGAGCTACTTCCGGAAGTGACGAGTGACGAGACCACAAGCGGGAAACACAACAGCCTCGGTCGGCATGACAACAGTAGTAGCGAGCAGCAGAAGAGGTCAGGAGGAACAAACGAAGAAGAGAAAATGGCGATGTAGAGCTCTCTGAAGTGTGGGTGGAGCACAGAGGACGGCAGGACAAAGCTTCTGGTACTAATAGGCTTTTTATTGTCAGACTTTTCAGTTTAACAGCCTACTTTTATTCTTGAGAGAAAAACACACACGCGCGCGCACGCTGTGTTCGAGTCCCGGGATGAGCTGTCCCCTCTGCTCTCCCTCTGCCTCCTTAAATAGGGCGCGGTTACTGGGAAGACACACAAACACGTTAATTACCGTCTGGTGTAGTGATTCTGCCACTCACCTTCCCTGGCTCCGCCCTCCTCTCACAGACCGGCGCTTGACCACGCCCCCACTGCCACAGGCAAGCAGAAACGTGCACTTCTGGAGCAATGAGGAGACAGACTTCATGCTCATTCAGCTTAAGGAGTTGAATATATTAAAATTCATGGACGGGAGAAAAACGCGCAATGGAGAACACGGAACTGATAACTTTGTTTACACTCTTGAATAGCTCTTCATGACGACAACCGGAAGTGTACCAACACGATGGGGCGTGTTGCGCCACCTGTGGCTCGGGTGCACAATGCACCTCACACAATAGCCCGATTTCAGTTGTGTGCATGTAGGATTGGATTTCTCTGGCACCCTGCTGGGACCTTCAGCTCGATTACCGACAGCAGCTCGATTTGGATGTGCATGTAAACGTAGTCACTGGGTTAATAATAATAAATTATTATTCCAAAGGAAGGTCCTCATAAGAACAGTCAATCGTGTCCGAGTGTTTGTCCACTGGTTTGTTTTTCAGATAAATAATGCTTGGTCCTGGAAAGCTTCTCATAACCATGTATAAATTAATAACAGGCCAACACACACACCCATACTTAAGAGTAAGGAGTTGCAGCTCTCTGTGAAACCCTGAATGTGCCACTATTCCCATGGGTGTGACTTCCTTCTTGTATGCGCGCGCGCGCAATCGTTGCAACATCCAGGCTTCATGAAAATGGCATGTACAATGGCTTAATCTTGTCCCTACATTTGAGGTACTGAATATACACACAGTTTATGCCAAGCTCTTAAACAAAATCCTCCCTGAATGTGTAACCAATCAAAGCATGGCATCACTCAGCAAGGAAAGGCTGGCTGTGTCTGTGTGTGTGTCTGTGTGAGAGAGAGGAGAGAGAGAGGAGAGGGGGAGGAGAGAAAAACAGGCAGGCCAAAGAGGGAGATAAGAAACCCCCTGCATTTGTGGCATAATATCAAGACAGCTTTATCAGAGGCCCACTCAAGGACCAACATACACACACCTGACAGCATATCCACAGCAGCAATGGTTACAGAAGGTGGCTTGAGTGAAAGCCAGTCTGTCTTGTCCAAGTCCCCAGGCTAACCCCATCAGCCACGTCCTGCCAGCCAATTTATCATCCATCCAAGAGAAAGACACCACAGGTTTAGAGTGTGACAGAGAGATCCACGTGTCCACTCTCCAGTGCTACGAGTTAATTAAATTCCATGGTGTAAAGTGGCATCTGGGGAGGTTTTTAAGGGGGGGGGGGGGGGGGGGGGGGATTATAAAAAACAATCTGCTGCATGCTCACTGAGCCTGAGGCACCGTCTCTAACCTCGACCACACAGCACCCTCTCGCTCACGCACGCACTTGCGCACACACACACACACACACCAAATTCCTTTTAAAACATTTCAATAAACTGGAGGCTCACTGTTTAAAAAAAAAAAAAAAAACCCACACACCCCCATTAAAATCATCCTGTTTTTGTGATTTAACTCATTTTATTAGAACAGAACCCATTTCAGGAGCTCCTTCAGCTGCAGGGATCACATTAACACATGTAATCCATTATTATTTCTACAGTATGGCGGTTATTTCACAAATGGAATATATACAGTTATTTTGTAGGAGTCTCTAATGCCAGTGCTCTATAAAACTTATTTATTAAAAAAGTCTGACTCGAAAAAAACGGCCCTCGGTCAAGGAAATCTTCAAGTCTCCTTAATCCTGACTTCAGCACATGACACCAAATCAGCATGGCTGCTGCTCACAGCAAACAAAAGTAGCACTGAAAGAAGATGCACAGAACCTTTATTTTTAAATACACTGAGTGGATAGTATCTACATCCTTGACTTTTGTATGCTGCATAAATGGGATTATTTAATATATAAATTATGAGTTAAAATTGACCGCAAAGTTGGCATTCGAGCTGCCCCGCTAAGCCAGCCAGCGCATGACGTCACAGTAGTAACCAGTTATAAGGCCGAGGCCTTTGACAGCTATAGAGCGCGTGCACGTGACATCACGTGACCTCGTGACATTTGATTATCTGCCATCTTGGACAGCATGGCCGCGCATAGAACTTAGACAAACCCGTTCTCATTATCAAGTGTGTGAGAGTAGATCTTTCGAGAATGGTTATATCTTGTTCAGCATTTGGTTGTACCAATAGACAGGGCCAAAAGGAGGGCCTGTCATTTTATAGATTCCCCGCAGACAAGGAGAGACGCACAAAATGGGTGTCCGCTGTGCGAAGAGAAAACTGGTACCCCAGTTCTACCAGCCGAATTTGTAGTGAACACTTCCTATCAGGTAGGTGTAATCTTCTAATTCAATACTCCTAGTACATCTGTTAAGTTGATTTTCGGATTGAATGATAACTGCATACTTAGAAACTAGACAGTACAGTGTTTGTGGCCGTCAGTCCGCTTGATCTCTAACGTTTAAAATGGCTATGCCTAGCCCTACTACCCTGGCCTAGTCTATGACAATGTTTTATCTTTTTGGCTCATATATGCCTTTGAAAGGCCAATCCATAGTAGGGATGGTGAAAACTAAAAAAAATCTTGACCGACCACCGAGCCTCATTAGCCAGTTAAAGTCGGTTAACCTACGAGTTTAAATAGGGATGCAAACGGCGCACCTTTTGGCGGATGCTGCCTTTTTCATGGCTGAATCGTGCAGATCCGATTTTTTTTTTTTTTTTAGGAGGGGCGTTGGAGTGTCTGAATAATATCAGAATAAATTCTGTATTAAAATTACTAAATAAGCAAATGCCGTTACAGCCCATGAAACATAGGAAGTATGAGAAGAAAACAGTAAATCAGAAAGCTGCGCAAATGTGCGCAGCTTTCTGATTTACTGTTTTCTTCTCATATCTGGAACTGAGTTTAGATTTCGAACATTATGATAAAACGTCCTGCATAGTCTCTATGATAACCTCACAGGTAAGTGGCATTAAGACGTTTATCAAGTAGACATTCTTCTTCGGAACCTTCCAGAGGTATAGTTGGGATACCCATCCCGCAACAAAATATTTATAAAGCTTCCAGGCTCTTGTAAGCTTTGAGGGCTTTGCCAGTGTAACACAATTCACGATTAACAAGAAAATTGTTAATGTCGTGGTAGGCCAGATCGGGCAAATCGCTGGCACCGCAGCTCCAAATTTCCCTGAACAAGGATTGCGGCAAGTTGTACGGATCTGCAATCCCCAACCTGGAACACTTTTCCACATAACGCTGCCTCACGTCACCTTCAAGATGCTGAACAAACTTAGACAAGTTATCGCGCGATGTAGATGGGGTATTTTCCAAATTTTCTTGGGGATTACTCCCTGGATCCATTACGCTCGCGCAAGGTAAGCAATCCTGAAGCCATCCAACATGGCAGAGTATACACGGACGGGTCACGTGACTGCACATCCTCTATGGACCCTTTTCACTTGACGTCACGACAAACGCGGCCGCCATTTTGGACATGTACTACCAGTAGTTTACCACAGCCAACATTGAGGAACGGCAGCAAAGAAAGTTTTTACTTTCAGCAAGACTTCCATCATGCCACTATATTGTTGTGCACCTGGATGTAGTAACCAACAAACAAGGCAAGGTTTATCATTTTATCGGATCCCGACGGAGAAGATGGATAGCGGCCATTAACAGGAAAGATTGGCAGCCCTCGACATACCAACGCTTGTGTAGTGACCACTTTGTTGGAGGTAAGACGAATAAAATTAGCCAGAAAAGGCATTACATTGCTGTTAACATTCTGTGGTGGCGAGTGTGTAACCAAATAGGTTAAAATAACCCATTGTAATCTCTTTGTTCTTCTGTAGTAACTATTGTTGACTAGCTAATGTTAACAACATAGTAGCTGGTATGTTACTGTAGCAATGTTTACGTTCAGTCATTTGGATGACTGTTAAAACCTTTCAGTCTCAAGTTTTTCCTTTACTGTATTTACTAGTTTACTGTAATTATGATCCGCAGCGCGCTCCGGCTTGCTCCCCCTCAAATTAAGCAGCGCGCTCCGGAACCTCGGACGTTGGCGTGTATGTGTATAGCGATGGGTTTTTAACAACATAGGTATACAGATCATGTGGGCCGAAGTCAGGTAAAGACAAGGGCTTCGTATACTTCCGTACATCAGTGAACAATCCTGGTGGAAGCAGGTAAACGTCGTTCTCTAAGCCTGCTAACCTCAATTTTTGCAAATACCTCTCCCTCTGCTCGCCCTGTAAATGCCCTACGTCGCTGGATAGTGAAGGTGTTTTCTGCATCTCGCTCCTTTTTCTTTTAATGTTTTTCGTTTGTCGCCTTCCTCGCATTCAAACCGATTCGAGCCGAAGTCCACTACATGTCCAAAATGGCGGTCGCGTTTACGAAGGTCACATGACTGAAAATGGTCTATAGACTAAAGCCAGACCCGGCAGGCAAGAGAGGTTGCAATGGCCTCTTCGTTCAGATTTATTGGAGATTCTTTAGATTCCTCAGATAGTAATACATCTGTGATGGTCCTGAAATCAGTGTGTGTGTGTGTGTGTGTGTGTGTGTGTATATAAAGTGATGCTTGAAAGTTGGTGAACCCTTTAGAACTTTCTATATTTCTGCATAAATAGAACCTAAAACATCATCAGGTTTTCACACAAGTCCTAAAAGTAGATAAAGAGAACCCAGTTATACAAATGAGACAAAAATATTAAACTTGCTAATTTATTTATTGAGGAAAATGATCCAATATTACATATCTGTGAATGGCAAAAGTATGTGAACCTTTGCTTTCAGTGACTACGTTTACATGCACATCCAAATCGAGCTGCTGTCGGTAATCGAGCTGAAGGTCCCAGCAGGGTGCCAGAGAAATCCAATCCTACATGCACACAACTGAAATCAGGCTATTGTGTGAGGTGCATTGTGCACCCGAGCCACAGGTGGCGCAACACGCCCCATCGTGTTGGTACACTTCCGGTTGTCATGAAGAGCTATTCAAGAGTGTAAACAAAGTTATCAGTTCCGTGTTCTCCATTGCGCGTTTTTCTCCCGTCCATGAATTTTAATATATTCAACTCCTTAAGCTGAATGAGCATGAAGTCTGTCTCCTCATTGCTCCAGAAGTGCACGTTTCTGCTTGCCTGTGGCAGTGGGGGCGTGGTCAAGCGCCGGTCTGTGAGAGGAGGGCGGAGCCAGGGAAGGTGAGTGGCAGAATCACTACACCTGACGGTAATTAACCTGTGTTTGTGTCTCTTCCCAGTAACCGCGCCCTATTTAAGGAGGCAGAGGGAGAGCAGAGGGGACAGCTCATCCCGGGACTAGAACACAGCGCGCGCACGTCAAGAATAAAAGGCTGTTAAACTGAAAAGTCTGACAATAAAAAGCCTATTAGTACCAGAAGCTTTGTCCTGCCGTCCTCTGTGCTCCACCCACACTTCAGAGAGCTCTACATCGCCATTTTCTCTTCGTTTGTTCCTCCTGACCTCTTCTGCTACTCGCTACTACTGTTGTCATGCCGACCGAGGCTGTTGTGTTTCCCGCTTGCGGTCTCGTCACTCGACACTTCCGGAAGTAGCTCGACAACTAGCTCGATAGGGTATACATGCACAAAGTAGCTCGGCAGAAATCGCATAAACTAGGTCGTGTAGCTCGAGTCCGAGAAATCAAGTTCGGTTCAATTTCAGCCGAATTAAGGTGTATACATGGCATTTTGAACTTCGATTGCAGTCGAGCAACGGCAGAAATTCGATTCTCTCTGTGTGCATGTAAACGTAGTGAGTATCTGGTGTGACTCCCTTGTGCAGCAATGACTGCAACTAAACGTTTCCAGTAACTGTTGATCAGTCCTGCACACTGGCTTGGAGGAATTTTAGCCCATTCCTCCATACAGAACAGCTTCAAGTCCAGGATGCTGGTGGGTTTCCTCACATGAACTGCTCGCTTCAGGTCCTTCCACAACATTTCAACTGGATCAAGGTCAGGACTTTGACTTGGCCATTCCAAAACATTAACTTTATTCTTCTTTAACCATTCTTTGGTAGAACAACTTGTGTGCTTAGTCATTGTCTTGCTGCAGGACCCACCTTCTCTTGAGATTCAGGCCAGGGACAGACGTCCTGACAGTTCCTTTAGAATTCACTGGTATAATTCAGAATTCATTATTCCATCAATGATGGCAAGCCGTCCTGGCCCAGATGCAGCAAAAACAGGCCCAAACCATGATACTACCACCAACATGTTTCACAGATGGGATAAGGTTCTTATGCTGGAATGCAGTCTTTTCCTTTCTCCAAACATAACGCTTCTCATTTAATCCAAAAAGTTCCATTTTGGTCTCATCAGTCCACAAAACATTTTTCCAATAGCCTTCTGGCTTGTCCATGTGATCTTCAGCAAACTGCAGACGAGAAGCAAATGTTCTTTTTGGAGAGCAGTGGCTTTCTCCTTGCAACCCTGCCACACAGAATTGTTGTTCAGTGTTCTCCTGATGGTAGACTCACAAACATTAACATTAGCCAGTGTGAGAGAGGCCTTCAGTTGCTTATAAGTTATCCTGGGGTCCTTTGTGACCTCGCTGACTATTACACGCCTTGCTCTTGGAATGATCTTTGTTGGTCGACAACTCCTGGGAAGGATAACAATGGTCTTGAATTTCCTCCATTTGTACACAATTTGTCTGACTGGATTGGTGGAGTCCAAACTCTTTAGAGATGGTTTTGTAACCTTTTCCAGCCTGATGAGCATCAACAACACTTTTTCTAAGGTCTTCAGAAATCTCCTTTGTTCATGCCATGCTGCACTTCCACAAACGTGTTGTGGCAAAGATCAGACTTGGATAGATCCCTGTTCTTTAAATCAAACAGGGTGCCCACTCACACCTTGCCATCCTACTGATATAAAACACCTGACTAATTTCACCTTCAAATTAACTGCTAATCCTAGAGGTTCATATACTCTTGCCGCTCACAGATATGTAATATTGGATCATTGTCCCTCCATAAATAAATGACCAAGTAGAATATTTGTCTCATTTGTATCACTATCTACTTTTAGGACTTGTGTGAAAATCTGTTGTTTTAGGTCATATTTATGCAGAAATATAGAAAATTCTAAAGGGTTCACAAACTTTCAAGCAGCACTGTACAACCCTGACTCCAAAAAAGTTGGGACAAAGTACACATTGTAAATAAAAACTGAATGCAATAATTTACAAATCTCGAAGTGATATTGTATTCACAATAGAACAGACAACATATTAAATGTCGAAAGTGAGACATTTTGAAATTTCATGCCAAATATTGGCTCATTTGAAATTTCATGACAGCAACACCTCAAAAAAGTTGGGACAGGGGCAATAAGAGGCTGGAAAAGTTAAAGGTACAAAAAAAAAAAGGAACAGCTAGAAGACCAAATTGCAACTCATTAGGTCAACTGGCAATAGGTCATTAACATGACTGGGTATAAAAAGAGCATCTTGGAGTGGCAGCGGCTCTCAGAAGTAAAGATGGGAAGAGGATCACCAATCCCCCTAATTCTGCGCCGACAAATAGTGGAGCAATATCAGAAAGGAGTTTGACAGTGTAAGGCCAAGTTTACATTAGACCGTATCTGTCTCGTTTTCTTCGCGGATGCACTGTCCGTTTACATTAAAACGCCTGGAAACGCCGGGAAACAGGAATCCGCCAGGGTCCACGTATTCAATCCAGATCGTGTCTGGTCCGGTGCTGTGTAAACATTGAGAAAACGCGGATACACTGTGCTGAGCTCTAGCTGGCGTCGTCATTGGACAACGTCACTGACATCCACCTTCCTGATTCGCTGGCATTGGTCATTTGACGCGACTGCTGAAAAACGGCACGGACTTCCGCCTTGTATCACCTTTCATTAAAGAGTATAAAAATACTACAAATACTGATGCAAATACTGCCCATTGTGTAGTTATGATTTTCTTTAGGCTTGCCATCCTTCCACTTGCAAGTGGTAAGTGACGCGCATGCCCAATATGCACTAGGAGCACACAGCGGCTCAGTCCCGAATCACTGCTTGTGCACTTCACTTGCGCGCTCTGAGCTGCGCAGGGCCGGAGTGCGCACCCTCCAGAGGGCACTCGCTGTTCAGGGCGGAGTGATTTGGAGCGCAGGATGCCTGCGGAGCCGAGCGTATCTGCGTATCGGCGTTGCTGTGTGCACGGGAATCGTGTATTGGCGTTGCTGTGTGCATGCTAATCGTTTTAAAAACGTTAATCTGATGATCCGCTGATACGGTCTAATGTAAACCCCACCTGAAATTGCAAAGAATTTGAACACATCTACAGTGCACATCATCAAAAGATTCAGAGAATCTGGAAGAATCTGTGCATAAGGGTCAAGGCCGGAAAAACCATACTGGGTGCCCGTGATCTTCGGGCCCTTAGACGGCACTGCATCACATACAGGCATGCTTCTGTATTGGAAATCACAAAATGGGCTCAGGAATATTTCCAGAGAACATTATCTGTGAACACAATTCACCGTGCCATCCGTCGTTGCCAGCTAAAACTCTATAGTTCAAAGAAGAAGCCGTATCTAAACATGATCCAGAAGCACAGACGTCTTCTCTGGGCCAAGGCTCATTTAAAATGGACTGTGGCAAAGTGGAAAACTGTTCTGTGGTCAGACGAATCAAAATTTGAAGTTCTTTATGGAAATCAGGGACGCCGTGGTCATTCGGACTAAAGAGGAGAAGGACGACCCAAGTTGTTACCAGCGCTCAGTTCAGAAGCCTGCATCTCTGATGGTATGGGGTTGCATTAGTGCGTGTGGCATGGGCAGCTTACACATCTGGAAAGACACCATCAATGCTGAAAGGTATATCCAGGTTCGAGAGCAACATATCCAGACGACGTCTCTTTCAGGGAAGACCTTGCATTTTCCAACATGACAATGCCAAACCACATACTGCATCAATTACAGCATCATGGCTGTGTAGAAGAAGGGTCCGGGTACTGAGCCGGCCAGCCTGCAGTCCAGATCCTTCACCCATAGAAAACATTTGGCGCATCATAAAACGGAAGATATGACAAAAAAAAAAAAAGGCCTAAGACAGTTGAGCAACTAGAATCCTACATTAGACAAGAATGGGTTAACATTCCTATCCCTAAACTTGAACAACTTGTCTCCTCAGTCCCCAGATGTTTACAGACTGTTGTCAAGAGAAAAGGGGATGTCTCACAGTGGTACACATGGGCTTGTCCCAACTTTGAGATGTGTTATGATATTTTAAAAAAAAAAAAAAAAAAAATCACCTAATTCTCTTTAAATGATACATTTTCTCAGTTTAAACATTTGATATATGTCATCTATGTTCTATTCTGAATAAAATATGGAATTTTGAAACTCCCACGTCATTGCATTCCATCTTTATTTACAATTTGTACTTTGTCCCAACTTTTTTGTAATCAGGGTTGTACATGCTACTGCTATACACATAGAACCATATCAGTTCAAACCATCAGAAAATGAATCAGATCGTACCACTGCCACGGTGGCCCCCACCTTACGAAATAAAGCCAGAGAACAAAGCAGTCTAGAAAACTGGATGGAATTGAACGGACAGTCTCATTAAAACAGGATAGGCTTTATAACTTATGCAACATACTAGTGCATCTCAAAAATTAGAATACCATGAAAAAGTTCCTTTGTTTCATTATTTAATTCAAAAAGGTAAACTTTCATATATTCTATATTCATTAAATGCAAAGTGAAATATTTAAAGCCTTTTTTGTTTTAATTTTGATGATTATGGCTTACAGCTCATGAAAATCAGAAATCCAGTATCTCAAATTATTAGAATTTGAGAACAACCTAAGATCAATCAAAAAAGGATTTACAATACAGAAACGTCCAACTTCTGAAAAGTATGTTCATTTATACACTCAATACTGGGGCGGCACAGTGGTGTAGTGGTTAGCGCTGTCGCCTCACAGCAAGAAGGTCCGGGTTCGAGCCCCGTGGCCGGCGGGGGCCTTTCTGTGTGGAGTTTGCATGTTCGCCCCGTGTCCGCATGGGTTTCCGCCGGGTGCTCCAGTTTCCCCCATAGTCCAAAGACATGCAGGTTAGGTTAACTGGTGACTCTAAATTGACCGTGAGTGTGAATGGTCTCTCTGTGTCAGCCCTGTGATGACCTGGCGACTTGTCCAGGGTGTACCCTGCCTTTCGCCCGTAGTCAGCTGGGATAGGCTCCAGCTTGCCTGCGACCCTGTAGAAGGATAAAGCAGCTAGAGATAATGAGATGAGACACTCAATACTTGGTTGGGGCTCCTTTACCATGAATTACTGCATCAATGCGGTGTGGCATGGAGGTGATCAGTCTGTGGCACTGCTGAGGTGTTACTGAAGCCCAGGTTGCTTTGATAGTGGCCTTCAGCGTATCTGTATTTTTGGGTCGGGTGTTTCTCATCTTCCTCTTGACAATACCCCATAGATTCTCTATGGGGTTCAGGTCAGGCAAGTTGGCTGGCCAATCAAACACAGTAATATCATGGTCAGCAAACCATTTGGTAGTAGTTTTGGCACTGTGGGTAGGTGCCAAGTCCTGCTGGAAAAGGAAATCAGCATCTCCAAAAAGCTCGTCAGCAGATGGAAGCATGAAGTGCTCTAAAATCTCCTGGTAGATGGCTGTGTTGACTTTGGACTTGATAAAATACAGTGGACCAACACCAGCAGATGACATGGCACCCCAAATCATCACAGACTGTGGAAACTTCACACTGGGCTTCAAACACCTTGGATTCTGTGCCTCTTCACTCTTCCTCCAGACTCTAGAACCGTGATTTCCAAATTAAATGCAAAATGTACTTTCATCTGAAAAGAGGACTTTGGACCACTGAGCAACAGTCCATTTTTTTCTCTCCTTAGCCCAGATAAGACACTTCTGACATTGTCTCTGGCTCAGGAGTAGCTTGATATTAGGAATGCGAAAGTTGTATCCCCTTTCTTGAAGATGTCTGTTCGTGATGGGTTCTGATACAGTCACTACGTTTACATGCACATAGAGAGAATCGAATTTCTGCCGTTGCTCGACTGAAATCGAAGTTCAAAATGCCATGTATACACCTTAATTCGGCTGAAATTGAACCGAATTTGATTTCTTGGAATCGAGCTACACGACCTAGTTTATGCGATTTCTGCCGAGCTACTTAGTGCATGTATATCCTATTGAGCTACGTATTCGAGCTACTTACTTCAGCACTGCCCCTTCCGGAAGTGACGAGTGACAAGACCACAAGGGAAACACAACAGCCTCGGTCGGCATGACAACGAATCATGACAACGGCATGAATCTTTTCTTTTTGTGGCATTGTTTGCACTGTTAAAATTTAGTTCACTTACTGGATCACCAAATACATCTGTACAGCTGTTGCATAGCTGTGAATTGTGTCGAAAAAACAGCCTCGGTCGGCATGACACTTCACCTTAGCCGCCCACTTTATTAGGAACATTTCTGTTCGTACATACAAACTACAAACACTCTTCTTAGAGTTTAGAGTTTATTTTATTTTTAAAAGGGACAGTGCACAAATTAAACATTATCCTTGTGGTCAGGACAGATGTCTGTACCAGGTTATAGCAGTGCATGCTAATTTCCGCCTGTAGTCACTTTGTTTATACTCTTGAATAGCTCTTCTTCATGACGACAACCGGAAGTGTACCAACACGATGGGGCGTGTAGCGCCACCTGTGGCTCGGGTGCACAATGCCCCTCATAACAATAGCTCGATTTAAACACTGCATGTAGGATTGGATTTCTCTGGCACCCTGCTGGGACCTTCAGCTCGATTACCGACAGCAGCTCGATTTGGACGTGCATGTAAACGTAGTCACTGACACCAGCCTCAGTCCACTCCTTGTGAAGCTCTCCCAAGTTCTTGAATCAACTTTTTTTCACAATCCTCTCAAGGCTGCAGCCATCCCTGTTGCTTGTGCACCTTTTCCAGCCACCCTTTTCAGCAATGACCTTTTGTGGCTTACCCTCCTTGTGGAGGGCATCAGTGATCATCTTCTGGACAACAGTCAAGTCAGCAGTCTTCCCCATGATTGTGGTTGTGTGTGTACTGAACTAGACCGAGAGATACACTGTTCATACTGTTTTACTCAAACTCGAAATGAAATATTCTAATATTTTGAGATGGGTTTTTTTATGTTTTTGTACTGTATGCCTTACTGATTAAAATTAAAATAGAAAAATGCTTGAAACATTTGTTTATGTGTGTAATGAGTCTATAATATAACTTTCACTTTCTTAAATAACTAATGGAAAATATTGAACTTTCACAATATTCTAATTTCGAGATGCACTAGTACATGTACATGCATGCATTTTTCGCTTTCTAAAAGGCTAATTAAATAATTTGATGAACTGAGAATCACATTCTGAAGCAAATTAAATAATCTTATACTGGTAACTTAAATACACAAGTTGCATGTATTAATCTAAATGCAGGTAAACAACGAGTGGTATGCAGCCAAATAAGAAATCACATCTTGCCCATCTATGTTCTCACTTCTTGAAGGCTGATCCTGTGGCCAACTGGTTTTGAAACAATCCGACTTTCAGTTCTTCGTTCATTCGCTTCTTCCACATAAGGGCAAGATATTGCTGCTCAGGCAAGCATATCCAGCGGAGAAATCTGACAACTGGTCCACTCATTCTCCATACTGAGTACTCCATTAGTGCTCAGCTCACATTCCGGGAGAACTGGTGCAACTGAACTTACTTTCCTTTTCTTGTAGTTTTCTTTTCCTTTAATTGTTGGTACTGCACCCTCTTTCTATATGGGCTTATAGCCAATGCTCCAACAGATCAGAGGTTTCGTACAAGTAAATCAGTAAAATGCGCCAGTGAATTTCTCGCAAAACATGTCCAAATCTTTGCAGTCTGAACATTCTTGGGCCATCGATGCAACGTAAATCCACCTTCTGTTGTGTTGCTGCACCCGCCAAAATCACATCTATGTGGCAATAAGTTAACTCAAAACAGAGGCTCGAAATTGCAGTCAGCTCTGTGTTTTAGTATAGAGGAAATGGTGATGAGACGTTCCTGTTGTGACGTCACAGTTGTCAAGGCCATTCACTCAGACAGCTCCCTATATTAATCATTTTAACCGTAAAAATTACTATATTAGATTTATTGTTAATGCTTAGAACTATTCCTATACCATTCTTGAGGTCTCAAGGCATTTATAAACAAAAAGTGGAGGCCATGGTTCTGTGCATCTCTATTTAAAATGAGTTACACCATATACTCACATTAGATCAATAACATTACAAGCAACTATAAATGGATAAAAAAAAATGTCAAGGGGCATCACTAAAGGAGGGAAAACAAACCACAAAATGCGTGTCCTCAGTAACCCCACACACACACACACACACACACACACCACCAAGAACAACTGTCATGTGCATAGGTCATATTGAGGTAATGCAAAAGGACTGGAGTTTCTTTCACCATGACAACAGTTTTACACACACGGGATGCATATGTGGTCAAGTGTTTATACATGCCTATGTCGACTAATTTACATAAATAAATAAATAAAATAAATAAAAGAGGAGGGACGGGAAAAGACAGACTTCCTTTTTTCCCCCCACCAGCTCTGGATTACGGAGTGTGTGGTGGCGTGTGTTAGTCTCACACCCTGATGAAGGCGTTTGAGCTTCTCCACACACACAACCCACTTCACCTCAGTGACTGTCCAGTCCATACAGCAGATTTTCACACCAACCCAGATGTTGCACTCTTTTGGCTATGACTCCACAGGTCACACTGCTCTGTGATCATTATATGAAATCATCTAATGGGTGTATTCTATAAACATAAAAGCTCATGGTGCACACACACACACACACACGTCACTGGAATTATTTAATTCCGATAAAACAGCAAGGGAATACACATTTTCCTTATACTATACCCCTGTGAGGATCACAAATCCTGCTTTATTACATGCAAATGTGCTTTAAGCTGCAGTTACACAACATACTGAACTCCGAGCTCTGTTACGATTCACCATATTGCATTCACAAATCAATTTTACCATGACAAAAAAAAAGCAGCATTTATTTTCCTATTCTTTATCCACTCCAATATTATTAAAAACACTCGTTTAAATTCTTAGGTTTTTATTGGGGGTTTTTAATAGAATAATTAATTAAACTTAATTTAGGGCCAGGTGGCCCTAAATTCTCCATGTTTTTTCCTGCTTCAACACGTCCCAATTCAAGACATTACGTCATGCATCACATGGTGGGCTTTCCCCAATCATACAAGGCATTGTGGGATAAATTGAAGCAGGAGATAAAAATGGAGGATGCAAGTGTATAAATGAAACGTGAAAGACTAACTACATAGGGCTGCTCGATATTGGAAAAAATCAATATCACGATTTTTTCAGTAAATATCGATATCGCGATTTTTAAAACGATATTTATACACCTTTTTTTAAAGCCCTGATCATCAACACCTGAGGCACCGGGACACATTTTTATAGTACAGGCCTCATAGGCTACCTGTCAACCCTTCCCGTTGTACCCTGAAACGCCTTTTACTTAAACTATTTACTGTGCAAGCGCGTACTTTGCATAGGTCCTATAGCCTGCACAAGGCTCACGTTCTCCTCACTCAACATTTCCGATCACAGAGGATGGAGCCAGCGCTGGTATTACCAGTGATTACTGCGTAACGTCCACACTGGCTTGTAGCCAGCCAAGGATAAAATCTCTCTCTCTCACACACACACACACACACACACATACACTACAACCTAAGCTTGTGTGTTGTTAAGACACCAACATTAAACACGCACAATATAGAGACAAGTCCTTAAGAATTAACATACATGAAAATAGGCTTCTCTTCCTTCATCTTCCAAATGTGGACTCCGCTATCTTTTTGGCATGTCAGCATTGAAATACCATTTGCAGAGATATTTCACTCGCCATTAAGTAAAAGCAACACATGATTAGGGCTACATGATTAGCAGGGGGACACCGTTTTAAGCGCACGGAATTTTAAAAACAATGTAATTACATCTGAGTCCGTCTACATCGCGCAATAAACCCGTCCTTAGCAGAACCTACTTCAAAGCATGATGCTAGCTGCAGATGCACAAGTCAAAATCAAATGAACCCAAGTAAACATGCCGCGGCGGGCAACATTAATAACCAAATTGCCTTACCTTAAAACGCTGCCTTGACCACAGGACGACTCGCAATTATTCCACTTAAATCCACACGGTTTAACACATCTAACACAGCTAGCAAGCTGGATATGTGCTAATATTGTTGTGCTTGTTTTCTTCCGTAGATGCCATTTTTACATTACCCAGTCCCACATCCAAAAATATGACGTAAATATATGTTAATTGTATTATTATAACTATTAGCAAGCAAATCAAACAACATATTAAGAAATCAATATATCAAATCACCCGACACGTATGAAAAGAGAAGAACTGATTTTTTTACTGTTGCGGAGATATCGCGGGAGTAGAATGGATGACGTATGCAAGGCTACGGTGTGCCTTAGGGGACAGAAGGGTTCGTTTTACCTTACTGTCACGTCAATGTTATTGTTGTTTTATTGCCATTGTAGAAATATTGTGCACGTCCCTTTCGACAAATGACAAAAAATCGTTTCATATCGATATTATGAATTTTTATATCGTTTGACACCAGTATCGATATCGTGATAAAAATACGATATATTGCACAGCTCTGTAACTACAGTAACAAAGTGAGATGAAAAGACCTTATGTTGCGAAGGAAAAGAAACGCAAGACCAAACTAATAAATATCGGCAGTCAGTGAGCACCTCGATGTGCTCAGCTGTTTATTTAGCAACAGAATGTGGTTGTCAGTGCATGGTCAAGGTAAACCTGTAGACAGCAGTAATGCAACACTGTGGATGCCAGCTGCCATAAAACCCAAAAGAAGGTGGTAAACCTGTACATGCGCACACGGACTTCCTCTGTCTGCTTGACTGTGCGAAGCAAGCAATTTCATGCGCATTATTTGCGAGGGAATCCCTTCAAATTAAATAACTCCCCAGCCACAGAATGCCTGTCCAGGATTTTGTTTGTTTTTTGAGATTACAGAACATCACAATTACCAAATTTCAGATTTTATGAAATCAAAAGGCCATCTAGCTTTAACCAACAATAATTTACCCACATTTGTAAAAGTTTGAGTAAAAATATAACCTATTTACTAAAATATTCCTTTTATTAAAAGTGAAAAAGTTAATAAAAACAGGTCATTTCTTAAACTTATGAACATTTCTACTCCCTCCATTTGCTTCTCTTTTCTTTATCTTTCAGCAGTCTGTAAAAAGAATTCTGATTTCTCGCAAAATACATTTGTACAGTTAAATCACACAGCAACTCTCCCATTTTAGACCTGCGTATTTTCGAGGCACGAAAGCTGTTACTTCCACCTACATTGAAGTCATGTATTCCCACTATTGTGTGGTACTAAACACTGCTGTCTAAGCAACCCAATTACAGCCCGGAAAAACTAAGAAATTAGGCAGCATGAAATCACAATTCATTTATGAGGTCATCGTGTCAAATTGCAATCCAGATTGTGAATATATCACGGGATACATTATTACATGCCACCTCAAAGCACAGCCTGAACACAGAATACAAACACTTCTGCAGCACAAAATACCATATTTACTTCAAAACTGGAATTAAAACTGATATGAACACCTGATTGAGATCTAAATGCACTTCTCACACAATCCATATTTGTCAAGTCAGAATTGGAGCAAAACTGATGCTTTTGCTTCGTTCGCTATTGGGTTTGGTTAATGTTCACAGTGCAGGTGATGATGCAAAGTACAAAACAATTAAAATGTTGAACAATGACAGGAAAACACACCAGGGTTTAATTTAAATAAGACTAAACACATGAATGTAGTTTAAAAACTGAGCTGAAAAGGTTTTACTGTGACAAGTGTTAATCCTGTATTCTCTGGATGGAAAAGAAGTGACCCTGGTGGAACACAAGCCGCTGTTAAGCGAGAATTCCTGCAGTAGTGAGCAGTAAAGTGACTCTGAAGCCAGGTTAAATCTGGTCAAACATTAGCTACCAACAGCTGATGGCTCACTGCGAGCAAATGGCCACTTGAAAAGCTCCAGACAGCAGCTGAATCACAGCTAAATTACAGGGGAGACGACAACCACTGAAACACCCAGCCATCTGCATTTACTCAATCACGTGTGCGCTCTCTCCCTCAGTCGCTTTGTCCTGCCTTCCAAACAAGTGTTACTGATTCACCATATCAGTGCTTTCACTCCACATACCATGCTCTTCCTGCTCATGTGACAAGCGTGAAAACAAGGTCAGAGTCAATATGGTATATGATCTTTATTTACACAGGAAAATCAGTATGCAAATGAAGCCTTGCCATGCGTAACAGAAGTGATTTACACCTAGCTGTCTAAAAACAAAAGTTAATCCCCTATACCACTGTAATTCGGGTTTTTTTTCCCCCTTTCTTGAGTGGAATGTGAACTTAACAGATCAGTTCAGCTCCTCAAGTCTAAAGTGCAAGTCAACAGATCTGGTTCCACACAATCAGTCCTCACACATAGGATCATTGTTTGGTGTTAAAAAAGACAGGCACATGAGAGGAGAGATCTCATCCTGTCACAGGAAATGGCCAAAATCATCCACCACGTGCAGACCAGGAAAAAACAGGGCAAAGGATTTCAGCAAACCAACACAAACCCTCTAGCAGAGCTGATAAACGGATGATGACTAGATCAGAGGCTCCAGTTTTCTAAACACAAACCAGGATGCCTTCTGGAGCAGATCCTCTGTTGTGGTTTACAAGCATTTAGATAAATGATTTCTCTGAAGGCTCATGAAGCTCATCAGACCACAGATTAGCTTCAGGGACAGACAGTTTTCATCTCAGATTTTTTTTTATTCGTTTATTCATTAACAAACTCTCAACATGTCTTCTTGACAATGGAAGCATGTTAAAGAAAAGTAGTGCATTTATTCTCCTTAAGCCAAATTCTAATCAGCCATGTCTTGTAGGTTCAGGGTCTGTACAGCTAATTAAAAGCGGTAACGAAGAAAAAAATCCTTCTGATATATGCATTATATCAGCCTTAAACTAATCATGAATGGCTACGTATTAAAAGATGACTGTGGTTAAGAGAAAAAAAAATATCCAAACGCAAAGTAATACAGGTCTGTCAGCAAGCTTCTGGGACTGTAAAGGCATGCCATGAATGTTCTTAATCCACAAACAAAACCGGTTTAAACAGCCAAGCTCTTCTACAAAACAGTCGGAAATGTTGAACGAGCTGGATTCCAGGGCAGATAAGAGTGGATGAACTAAATGATTGGTGTTAAAGTCTGTAGCATATCATGGACCTGGAGTGAAATGTGTCGACAAGAACACTGTCCATACCATCACGATGATCTGGTGAAGCTAAAACTTGATTTGGATCAGATTCGGCAGGGCAACGTAATTACTACCAGAATATCTCTGGCATTTCAGTCCTGCCTGAATCTCTCGTGTCATTAAATATTATGGTCTGTGCATGCATGAATGTGCAAAGATTATGCTGTATATAATCTTTCGAGCAAAGTATAACCTAATGCATGTAATGATCATGTGACTCCTAACATAAGTCACTAATCCCAAGAGAACCAATCCTGGGAAACCAATCCCGTCTGAATAGTGCTCATTATAATTCACAGAGTGGAAATTCCAGAAGAGACCGGAGGAGATGAAGCCCAGAGCCTGTTGGAGCAGCAACATTTACACGGCAACACAAAGCAAGCGCAACAGAGCGATCCTGGATGCAAACGTCACATACAAAAAGTGTGTAGAACCTCACAGGAGCATCAGATTTTAACCAATGTTTTACAGTTAATACTAGCAATCTCTGGCTACTGTGCAGAAACGTATCAGGAGAGAGTCTGTTCTGCAAACTAGATTCAGTTATACAGTGTCAGTTATAGACCTACAGGATCATTAACACTCTTCCTGGGTGTCTGCACAGGAATCCTCACTCATAAAAACACAGTTCAACTTAAATTACACAGGATAGTGCAGTATTTCTAGTTGTTTATCTGCTGTAAACTGGGGACACAAACACACTGGAGACTTGTGTCAACAGTTAGGGAATGGTACAGTCCGTTCTAGGGGTGTTAATGTCATCTCGACGGGTCCTTCCCTAAAATTGGGATAATTTTTAAATAAATGTTTAAAGCTAAAACTACTTAGTGTGTATATGTTCAAAAACTCGTCAACCCTATTTTATAATTTTCTTTATTTGACATTGTAAAAGTCTCGATTAGAGGTCAGACCTGTACACCCCCCCTCCCCCACACCCTAATAGTTCACACCCACCCAGAGAGGACAAACACTCGGACTAACGGCTTGTGGCCAAAAATAACGGGGCGAGTCAAGAGTTTGGAACAGTGGAAACAATTTAAACATTTCTGCAAGGTGAAAAGGCTCTTAAAGAAAGTAAATATCCTTAGTAAAAGCTTGTTTAGAAAAACACTATCTGGGTTAAAGGAACTGTTCTTGTGCCCCGTGTTCAGTTTGTTGAAGCGCCCACAAGCGTCCTTCAACTCTTTCAGAAATTATCTTAACTATTTAGAAAATTAAAATAGCTAGACATAATTAAAAAAAAAAAAAAGTTCTGACGAAGGTTTGTTATTCCACCTCAATAAGTTTGCAGCAGTCCGAGCTCTCGGCTAGTCATGCTAATCAAAACCGAGCTAACCGGAAAGAAAAGTTTTCGTCTCGCGCTCACATTAAAACTTTAGTATATATACTAACTGTAATAAAGTCATACAGTGTAAAAGAGGTGATGGGTGAGAGGATGTTCGTTTATAATAAGGATAAATCTCCACTTTATGTACGTCCTGGTTAGCTGGATAAAACTACTTAAAGTTGTTGAGCAAGCTAGTTTAGCGGGTTAGCTCCACAGTGACCGTGTTGAAACGTGCTCCACTCACTCTCACGGACTCTTCCAACTCCACACTGAGATGGTTCTGTTAGCTTACCTTCATCGAGCAGTCTCTCCAGGTGTGTGAAGATACCGCACAGGTTCGGCAGACTGGTCATGAGTTTCTTCTCGTTCAGTAACTGCATTAAATAGTCAGGACTCGGCCTGGGTCTCTCCTTCAATTCGATCTCCCCCCCGACCATCATCTCTGCGGCCACAAGCACCAAAACCACAATCCTCCTTTCGTTTAAAAAAAGAAAAGAAAACAAAGGGGAAAAACTTGCAGAAAAAATCCCTGGTTCTCCCCACAGTCTGGTCTCGTTCACTGTGGTCTCAAAAAACCCTCCCGAAATAAAAACAGGGCGCTATTGAACACTCGGTCGCTGTGTGTGAGAGAACGTGTACACTGATCGGAAACAGACGCACACAACACTCACTCGCCGAGTCTCTTCTCGTGACTGCGCTCGCGAAACCGTTTCACAACCAACGCTGCCTGCACCGGAACCTCTACTCCGCCCACAGTCCCGCCTCCCCCTCTCTGATTGGACAGAGCCACTTATGAGATGCCGATGGTTTCACCAGTAAGCGGGTGAGACTGAACTAAGAAGGCAGTGCAGCGCCAATGAGCGTCGACGCTGAAAATGATGTACAGAGTTTAGAGCCAATGGCACTGTTAGCTGTAGGATACGATACACTGTACAAGATCCAGTAAAACACCGGAGTCTCTGATAGCGCCGCTGCGGTCATTAATTCTGTTAAAAGATTTGCTGCTGGTTAATGACACCGTGACAGATGACTGCATCAGAGTCTGCAGTATCTATCTATCTATCTATCTATCTATCTATCTATCTATCTATACTGTCTGCTTGAATGTCTATCTATCTATCTATCTATCTATCTATCTATCTATCTATCTATCTTTCAGTTAGTTTGTTTATGGGGCTAGCTGTGTTGCTATTGATCTATCTGTTTGTATGTCTGTCTATTCATCACCTGTTTATATGTGTGTGTGTGTGTGTGTGTGTGTGTGTGTGTGTGTGTGTATTATAATGTCCATCCATCCATCCATCCATCCATCCATCCATCCATTATCTGTAGCCACTTATCGTGTTCTACAGGGTCACAGGCAAGCTGGAGCCTATCTCAACTGACTATGGGCGAGAGGCGGGGTACACCCTGGACAAGTCGCCAGGTTATCACAGGGCCGACACAGAGACAGACAACTTATAATGTTCATCTCATCTCATCTCATTATCTCTAGCCGCTTTATCCTGTTCTAAAGGGTCACAGGCAAGCTGGAGCCTATGCCAGCTGACTATGGGCGAAAGGCAGGGTACACCCTGGACAAGTCGCCAGGTTATCACAGGGCCGACACAGAGACAAACAACTTATAATGTTCATATCATAATAATATGCCACATCACTGTTGAATTCTCCATTTTGATTGGTCAGAAGGTATTGATTATTTTTCTGTCACAGCAGTTCCAGGGTGCAGATTCCAGCTGCAAGACAAATCACAGGTCACATCATTCATTCATTCATGCTTCAGTAAGCTCATTCTTCTGGTAAGAGTCAGAGTGGATTTGGAGACTATCCTGGGAACACTGGGTGTGAGACAGGAATACACCCTGGATTCCATCACATACATCTTTTCCATCAAGGCCATTCGAAGACCAGTTCAGTGGGGGTGCCTAATCTCAAATCAGTTCTTCGTGTTTTGACAGCCAAAGAACTGGCTCCAGGCCAGAAAAAACTGAGTAGTACCAGCACTTTGCTGGTCTAGAACCCAGAACCACTTACATCAGAGGCTGGAGGTGGAATTGTCATGACCAACAAGATCAACTAAAACTTTGTGATCACCATTAAAAAAACAACAACAAAAGTGTAGTATCTAGTCTAATTAATCCAGGTGTCCACCATTGTTGTTGTGCTTGGTGCTAGTGTTGCTGGGAAAGCGGAGATGTATACAGACATATACAGTGACAAAATGGCATGGGCTCTCTAGCCCATCAAAATGCAAACCAGTTCTTAGAAGGTTTGCAAGTTGAACCAACTCTGCTCCTAGTTCACATTGGTAGAAAGTGGGTAACAGAGCACCACACACACATTCAGAAGAAGAAACCTTTATTCATCACATGCACACTTCAAGCACAGTGAAATTCATCCTTTGCATTTAACCCATCTGAAGCAGTGAACACACACACACACACACACACTCAGAGCAGTGGGCAGCCACACCAGAGCACCCGGGGAGCAGTCAGGGGTCAGGTACCTTGCTCAAGGGCACCTCAGCCCAAGGCCGCCCCACGTCAACCTAACTGCATGTCTTTGGATTGTGGGGGAAATCGGAGTACCCAGAGGAAACCCAAGCAGACACAGGGAGAACATGCAAACTCCACACAGAAAGGCCCTCGCCGGCCGCTGGGTTCAAACCCGGAACCTTCTTGCTGTGAGGCGACCGTGCTAACCACTACACCACCGTGCCACCCCCAAATAATATACTAGTGCATCTCAAAAAATTAGAATACCATGAAAAAGTTCCTTTTTTTCATAATTTAATTCAAAAAGGTAAACTTTCATATATTCTATATTCATTACATGTAAAGTGAAATATTTAAAGCCTTTTTTGTTTTCATTTTGATGATTATGGCTTATAGCTCATCTCATTATCTCTAGCCGCTTTATCCTGTTCTACAGGGTCGCAGGTGAGCTGGAGCTTATCCCAGCTGACTATGGGCGAAAGGCGGGGTACACCCTGGACAAGTCGCCAGGTCATCACAGGGCTGACACATAGACACAGACAACCATTCACACCCACGGTCAATTTAGAGTCACCAGTTAACCTAACCTGCATGTCTTTGGACTGTGGGGGAAACCAGAGCACCCGGAGGAAACCCATGCGAACACGGGGAGAACATGCAAACTCCGCACAGAAAGGCCCTCGCCGGCCACGGGGCTCAAACCTGGACCTTCTTGCTGTGAGGCGACAGTGATAACCACTACACCACTGTGCCACCGGCTTATAGCTCATGAAAATCAGAAATCCAGTATCTCAAATTATTAGAATATTCCCTAAGATCAATCAAAAAAAGGATTTACAATACAGAAATGTCCAACTTCTGAAAAGTATATTCATTTATACACTTAATACTTGGTTGAGGCTCCTTACCATGAATTACTGTATCAATGCGGTGTGGCATGGAGGTCATCAGTTTGTGGCACTGCTGAGGTGTTACTGAAGCCCAGGTTGCTTTGATAGTGGCCTTCAGCGTATCTGTATTTTTGGGTCGGGTGTTTCTCATCTTCCTCTTGACAATACCCCATAGATTCTCTATGGGGTTCAGGTCAGGCAAGTTGGCTGGCCAATCAAACACAGTAATATCATAGTCAGCAAACCATTTGGTAGTAGTTTTGGCACTGTGGGTAGGTGCCAAGTCCTGCTGGAAAAGGAAATCAGCATCTCCAAAAAGCTCATCAGCAGATGGAAGCATGAAGTGCTCTAAAATCTCCTGGTAGATGGCTGTGTTGACTTTGGACTTGATAAAATACAGTGGACCAACACCAGCAGATGACATGGCACCCCAAATCATCACAGACTGTGGAAACTTCACACTGGGCTTCAAACACCTTGGATTCTGTGCCTCTTCACTCTTCCTCCAGACTCTAGAACCGTGATTTCCAAATTAAATGCAAAATGTACTTTCATCTGAAAAGAGGACTTTGGACCACTGAGCAACAGTCCATTTTTTTCTCTCCTTAGCCCAGATAAGACACTTCTGACATTGTCTCTGGCTCAGGAGTAGCTTGATATTAGGAATGCGAAAGTTGTATCCCCTTTCTTGAAGATGTCTGTTCGTGATGGGTTTTGATACACTGACACCAGCCTCAGTCCACTCCTTGTGAAGCTCTCCCAAGTTCTTGAATCAACTTTTTTTCCACAATCCTCTCAAGGCTGCGGCCATCCCTGTTGCTTGTGCACCTTTTCCAGCCACCCTTTTCAGCAATGACCTTTTGTGGCTTACCCTCCTTGTGGAGGGCATCAGTGATCATCTTCTGGACAACAGTCAAGTCAGCAGTCTTCCCCATGATTGTGGTTGTGTGTACTGAACTAGACCGAGAGATACACTGTGTTCATACTGTTTTACTCAAACTCGAAATGAAATATTCTAATATTTTGAGATTTTTTTAATGTTTTTGTACTGTATGCCATACTGATTAAAATTAAAATAGAAAAATGCTTGAAACATTTTAGTTTATGTGTAATGAGTCTATAATATATAACATTTTCACTTTCTTAAATAACTGATGGAAAATATTGAACTTTTTCACAATATTCTAATTTTTTGAGATGCACTAGTACACAGCGGGTGGCATGGTGGTGCAGTGGATAACATCTCACCTCACAGCAAGCAAGTTCTGGGTTTGAGCCTGCCGATCAACCAGGACCTTTCTATGCAGAGTTTGCTTTTTCTCCTCGTGCCTATAGGGGTTTCCTACACACTCACACACTCATTCACACACTCACTCACATCTAGGGGCAATTTGGCATAACCAATCAACCTAAAAACATATTTTTGTGAGTTGGGAGGAGAACCCAAAGGAAAACCACAGTGACATGGGGAGAACATGAAACTCCACACAGACAGTAACATGAGAACAGATTTTATTTTAGTTTTTCATCATGTGAAAGACTTTAAGATGGAGGACTTTGTGTTTTTCAATTTTTCTGTAACATGACAAGCTGTGTTTTTCTCTCTCTTATTAATCTTCAAGAGACAAAAACAAAGAGACTGGTTTAATGGAAGTAATAACAGGTGTTAATTTGGCTTGTGTACAATGTGACATTCAAAAATAAATTTAAACTTGTCATCTTTGATGAATTGTTGTGGTATAAGAGGAATAAAACACTCCAGGCAGTGATGTTGTAAGAATGTGTTGAGCTGCATCACAACATCCCTTCACTGATTATTTTCCTTCAACACCACATTCTATCGTGTGTTATTCTGTATAGGTACTATCCATCCATCCATTATCCGTAACCACTTATCCTGTGCAGGGTTGCAGGCAAGCTGGAGTGTACCCCAGCTGACTATGGGCGAGAGGCAGGGTACACCCTGGACAAGTCGCCAGGTCATCGCAGGGCTAACACATACAGACAAACAACCATTCACACTCACATTCACACCTATGGTCAATTTAGAGCCACCAATTTGCCTAACCTGCATGTCTTTGGACTGTGGGGGAAACCGGAGCACCCAGAGGGGACTCACGCAGACACGGGGAGAACATGCAAACTCCACACGGAAAGGCCTTCATCAGCCGATGAAGTTTCAGTTTCGAACCCAGGACCTTCTTGCTGTGAGGCGATAGCGCTAACCACTACACCACCCTATTATTATTATTATTATTATTATTATATTATTATATATGCCGCCCTATTATTATTATCTCATCTCATTATCTGTAGCCACTTTATCCTGTTCTACAGGGTCGCAGGCAAGCTGGAACCTATCCCAGCTGACTACGGGCGAAAGGCGGGGTACACCCTGGACAAGTCGCCAGGTCATCACAGGGCTGACACATAGACACAGACAACCATTCACACTCACATTCACACCTACGGTCAATTTAGAGTCACCAGTTAACCTAACCTGCATGTCTTTGGACTGTGGGGGAAACCAGAGCATCCGGAGGAAACCCATGCGAACACGGGGAGAACATGCAAACTCCGCACAGAAAGGCCCTCGCCGGCCACGGGGCTCGAACCCGGACCTTCTTGCTGTGAGGCGACAGTGCTAACCACTACACCACCGTGCCGCCCATTATTATTATTATTATTATAGATTGTATATTTTCATCAGAAAGATGTGGATGTGGAGACTAAATTGCTGAGCTCTTACAGAAATATTCAGCAACAGATTTCAAAATTATTCACTTTATAAATCAGTTTATTTAAAAAGTGCCCCAAGAAGATAAATCCATCTTATCTCAATTATTTTTCTGCCCTTTGCATTTCTTCATACATCTGGACTGCCTGGAGCCATAAAAGCTATTAATGTTAAAATTCAGAAGGTGCCTCAAGATGCCCTTCAGATCAACAGGACAAAGTCAGTCAGTCTCTCTCTCTCTCTCTCTCTCTCTCTCTCTCTCTCACGCACACACACTCACTTGACTCTGTAACCAGAGTTACAGAACTTTATTTACAGAATGCTGTCTGGCTTATTTAGCTGGTGGGATTTTATTTTACAGAGAGCTGTATCTCTGAACTCATGTCCTATCCAGCTTAAGATGAGACTTAAGGTGAGACTTTTATCCTATTGACCTTATACCTGCCTTTTTCATTTAAATGTGTATCTTGGCCATTCTAATTGATCTTAGCTTGGAGCTGGAGGAGCAGCTTCACCCATTCAACAGCTGGGAAAATCCGGCTGCCTTGGTGTGAAACCAAGCACCATCGACAGGCTGCTAATCTTTTGTTCCAGAGAGGAAGGCAGAGGGACACATTCCTTCAGTCACTAATAACAGGAACACAAACAGTGCAGCTAGCACACACAGGTCAGTGAGGGTCCTAGTGACACACACACACACACACACACACACACACACACACACACACACACACACACACACACACACACACACACAGCTTCTTCTGTGTTAAGAGCAGAAAGATTCTCAGATTTATCACTGCTGCAGCTTAAGAGTTTGTTATTGAACATTTGATGAACAGAAACAGAACAAACCTTGGCTTTTCAAATTAAATGTTTTATTTACTTTACTGTAGAATATCTAATGCTTTATCCAAAAAACCCCAGAAAGGTCAAAACTGTAAATAAATGAAGACACTGTACATCTGTTACATGAAATAAATCAAGTGAGATAGAAGAAAACTATTGTGACTCAGACAGGTGTTTCTGTCTTAATATAGAAGCTCTACATACTCTAGCTGCCTGAAATTATGGCACTCTACATTGAAAGCTCACTTTACAGAAGCCAACACACACACACACACACACACACACACACACACACACACACACACACACACACACACGCACACAAAACCTGTCTAACAGCTGTATCCTTGTGAGTGTATCCTTGATTTCTAGGCAACAGTATTGTCTGGACAAGCAGAGCTACAAATAATGGACTCTGCCATTAGGGAATCAGGAGTATGTCTCCAACACAAGGCAGAATCCACACCAGGGTCTCAGAAAGTCTGGCACTGTTTGTGACTTGTACTGGATCGTCGTGTGGCCCCATCTTGATAAGGGTGGCGTGGGGAGGGTCTGTTGCGGTGGCAGTCGAGGACCCCGCTGACTCGAGCAGATGATAGAACGCCTGGCGATCTTCCTGCTGGGCCAGCATCAAGGCTTCAAACCATTGTTCCTGCTCCTTCCAGAGGGCGATCAGCGCTTGATGCTGGTTCTGTTGGGTGGTAGTGAGGGCAAGTCCTTAAATAGGGAGGATTCCATTGGTGGTTCTCTTCAGTATCCCAGCTTTCAGCACCACTGTCGTATTTCCCTGACATGGGTGGAATACTGAAGCGCAGCAGGCGGGAGATGGTGTTCACACACAACTTTGTTTTATTGAGTTTGCTTTTGAGCTTTATTTCATGTTTGCAAGCACATGCACATATATATGTGTTCTCATTGGGAGAGCTTCCCTCTTGTTGCTCTCTCCCTCCTTTTCTACCTTCCGTCTTCACTGCAAAACACACAAACACAACATTAATCAACAACAGGTATACTGACTTTGCCACTCACCTTCCCTGACCCCACCCTCCATTCAAAAACTGACACTTGGCCACGTCCCCACTGTCACAGTACCATTGATATATTGGGGCATATATTTCCATCCATCCATTATCTGTAGCCACTTATCCTGTTCTACAGGGTCACAGGCAAGCTGGAGCCTATCCCAGCTGACTATGGGTGAGAGGCGGGGTACACCATGGACAAGTCGCCAGGTCATCGCAGGGCTGACACAGAGACAAACAACCATTCACAGCACACATTCACACCTATGGTCAACTTAGAGCCACCAATTAACCTAACGTGCATGTCTTTGGACTGTGGGGGAAACCGGAGTATCAGAGGAAACCCACGCAGACACAAGGAGAACATGCAAACTCCACACAGAAAGGCCCTCCCTGGCCACTGGGCTCAAACCTTCTTGCTGTGAGGCAACAGTGCTAACCACGACACCACCGTGCCACTATATTGGGATTTTAGAGAGACATATTCATCAAGGCAATGTCTCTTCCTGGGAAGTCCATGCTTATTTCAGCAGGACAATGCTGTAATATGCTCTGGCTCCATCCCAATGTAGTGTGGCGATGTAGCTTACAGCAGGTGATGGTTGCCAAACTGCTGGTTGTCCAAGTGGTGCTCTGAAAACAATGTGGGCTTTATAAATAATTAGAGTAGTTTTGAGGGTAAGGCTGGCCTGTTAGGGCAGGACAGTATCAATCCCACTTGGGAAGGTGTTGCTCTCATTCATGGCAGCATAGTTCTTAGTCTCAGAACAGGCCTAGTTAATTTGTGACAATCCAGAGCCAAGGCCAAGGAGCAGACAAACAGACTGTCTGCAAGGAGCAGACAAACAACTGACTGTCTACTCGCTGCACAGAGTCATCACTCAGGTTCCACTATATCGAGACTGTGTCTGTTCCCTGAGGTATACAAAAAAATAGAAATACTCAGAGAGTTTGTTCTAGTAACCTAATTAATATAAAATTAGATCATACTGCCTGTACAGCCACTGCCAGCACCTTTGATCTAAAGGTAGGACTCTTACATATTAGATCTCTTCCATCTAAAGTGCGAATTGTTAATAAACTTATTACTAATCAGGAGTTTGATGTACTGTGTTTAAAAGAAACATAGATCAAACCAAATGAGTATGTGGCATGAAATGACACTAGTCCTGCTGGATCCAACTGTATATACCAGCCTCATCTAACTGGCAGAGGAGGAGGTGTTATAGTTATTTATAATGATTACCTAGGCATAACCCCAAAACCTGGTTATAAATTCAATGTGCTTGAAATCCAACATCATGCTGACATGGGCAACACAAGAGCTGTCTACAATGCCCTCCAGAGAGTGTATGGCCCCACTCACCAAGTGTTAGCACTGCTCCGCTCTACAGATGGCAGCACCCTTCTTACTGACAAGGAATCCATCCTGCATCGCTGGACAGAGCACTATGGGAACCTCTTTGGAGACAAGTGCCTAGTCCAAGAAGATTCCATCATGAGAATCCCCCAACAGCCAGTCAGGGAAGAACTTGACACTCTGCCACCTCAAGAAGAAGTGAAGATTGCGATAAAGAAGCTCAAGTGCCACAAAGCCCCAGGTGTGGACGGCATACCAGCCGAAGTATACAAGCTGGGTGGAGATGCTCTCCAAGCAAAACTCACGTAATTCTTCAGGACCTGCTGGGAACAAGGATCTGTGCCCCAAGACTTGCGTGATGCCATCATTGTCTCACTCTACAAGAACAAAGGAGAAAAATCAGACTGCTCCAATTATCGAGGTGTGACTCTGCTATCCATCACAGGAAAGATACTGGCCCGAATAATCCTCGACCGGCTAATTCCATCAATTGCTGAGGACAACCTCCCAGAAAGTCAGTGTGGCTTCAGAGCCAAGAGAGGAACATGATCTTCATGCTTCAACAAATCCAAGAAAAGTGCAGAAAGCAAAACATCAGCTTATATGCAGCATTTGTTGATCTCATGAAGGCATTTGATACTGTCAGCAGGAGTGGCCTTTGGAAGATCCTCAGCAGACTCGGTTGCCTTCCCAAGCTTCTCATGATTGTCCAACAATTGCATGAAGGACAGAAAGGCCAAGTCAAGCTGAACAGAGATGTGTCTAACACCTTCCCTATTGACAACGGAGTCAAGCAAGGATGCGTCCTTGCCCCCACGCTGTTTGCTGTGTTGCTCCGGGTGCTCCGGTTTCCTCCGCAGTCCAAAGACATGTAGGTTAGGTTAATTGGTGGCTCTACATTGATTGTAGGTGTGAGTGCGAAAGGTTGTTTGTCTCTGTGTCAGCAATAACCTGGCAACTTGTTCAGGGTGTACCCCACCTCTCGCCCATAGTCAGCTGGGATAGGCTCCAGCTTGCCTGCGACCCTATAGAACAGGATAAGCGGCTACAGATAATGGGTGGATGGATGGATAGTCACAATTCCACAGTCTGAAGGTACCTCAGATCATTATCTCATCTCATTCAACATATGTTTGCGCAATAATATACAACCCCAATTCCAAAAAAGTTGGGACAAAGTACAAATTGTAAATAAAAACGGAATGCAATAATTTACAAATCTCAAAAAGTGATATTGTATTCACAATAGAACATAGACAACATATCAAATGTCGAAAGTGAGACATTTTGAAATTTCATGCCAAATATTGGCTCATTTGAAATTTCATGACAGCAACACATCTCAAAAAAGTTGGGACAGGGGCAATAAGAGGCTGGAAAAGTTAAAGGTACAAAAAAGGAACAGCTGGAGGACCAAATTGCAACTCATTAGGTTAATTGGCAATAGGTCATTAACATGACTGGGTATAAAAAGAGCATCTTGGAGTGGCAGCGGCTCTCAGAAGTAAAGATGGGAAGAGGATCACCAATCCCCCTAATTCTGTGCCGACAAATAGTGGAGCAATATCAGAAAGGAGTTCGACAGTGTAACATTGCAAAGAGTTTGAACATATCATCATCTACAGTGCATAATATCATCAAAAGATTCAGAGAATCTGGAAGAATCTCTGTGCGTAAGGGTCAAGGCCGGAAAACCATACTGGGTGCCCGTGATCTTCGGGCCGTTAGACGGCACTGCATCACATACAGGCATGCTTCTGTATTGGAAATCACAAAATGGGCTCAGGAATATTTCCAGAGAACATTATCTGTGAACACAATTCACCGTGCCATCCGCCGTTGCCAGCTAAAACTCTATAGTTCAAAGAAGAAGCCGTATCTAAACATGATCCAGAAGCGCAGACATCTTCTCTGGGCCAAGGCTCATTTAAAATGGACTGTGGCAAAGTGGAAAACTGTTCTGTGGTCAGACGAATCAAAATTTGAAGTTCTTTATGGAAATCAGGGACGCCATGTCATTCGGACTAAAGAGGAGAAGATCAACCCAAGTTGTTATCAGCTCTCAGTTCAGAAGCCTGCATCTCTGATGGTATGGGGTTGCATTAGTGCGTGTGGCATGGGCAGCTTACACATCTGGAAAGACGCCATCAATGCTGAAAAGTATATCCAGGTTCTAGAGCAACATATGCTCCCATCCAGACAACGTCTCTTTCAGGGAAGACCTTGCATTTTCCAACATGACAATGCCAAACCACATACTGCATCAATTACAGCATCATAGCTGCGTAGAAGAAAGGTCTGGGTACTGAACTGGCCAGCCTGCAGTCCAGATCTTTCACCCATAGAAAACATTTGGCGCATCATAAAACGGAAGATATGACAAAAAAAGACCTAAGACAGTTGAGCAACTAGAATCCTACATTAGACAAGAATGGGTTAACATTCCTATCCCTAAACTTGAGCAACTTGTCTCCTCAGTCCCCAGACATTTACAGACTGTTGTAAAGAGAAAAGGAGATGTCTCATAGTGGTAAACATGGCCTTGTCCCAACTTTTTTGAGATGTGTTGTTGTTATGAAATTTAAAATCACCTAATTTTTCTCTTTAAATGATACATTTTCTCAGTTTAAACATTTGATATGTCATCTATGTTCTATTCTGAATAAAATATGGAATTTTGAAACTTCCACATCATTGCATTCCATTTTTATTTACAATTTGTACTTTGTCCCAACTTTTTTGGAATCGCGGTTGTATGCACCTTGCCATGTGACTGTGTCAAGCATACATTCATACTGCACAAAGTTTTATCAGTAGTCTTCCAGAGATATCAACTTGGCTCACTATCAGAGCCTGTAGAACTTGATCAGACAACTAAATGCTTAGAGTCAACATTCTGCTGTACTTTAGATAATGTAGCTCCACTTAAAAGACAAATAATTAGAGAGAAAAAATAGTGCCCTGGTAAAATGATTACACACACACACACACACACACACACACACACACACACACACACACACACACACAGAGCTTAAAACAGACCACTCGAAAATTAGACCATAAATGGCATCAAACAAAAAGGGTAGTGTTCCAATTAGCATGGAAGGAGAGCCTCCTGAAGTATAGAAAAGCTGTTCATGCTGCTAGACCAATGTAACGCTCCACCCTAATAGGGATAACAAAAATAATTCTAGATTCTTATTTAATACTGCAGTAAAATTAACTAGGAAAAAGACTACCATGCACACCTGCAATATGTAGTAGCAATGACTTCATAAATTTTTTTCAAGGGCAAAACGGAAAACATTCTAAAGTCCTTCCCACACCATATGGCGCATTAGGCAGCACCAAGCTCTGTTTCTGTAGCCCTTAGCCTCTCACCTATTACATAGCTAGGGTTACAGTGGGGGGCTGGTCTTCTGGTAACCAAAAGAGTTTGACTCCCCACTCACATCTGTATTGCAGCATGCCTTGCTAGACAGCAATAGGTACCATTTTTATGATGGCCTTTGGTATGACCCAACTGCAAGTAGAACTTGCAATCTCCCAATCAAGAGGCAGACATGCTAACCACTAGGCCAACTCTCGGTAGGAAGCTATTCAAACTACTAATTTAAGGCCAGACAATTTAGCTAATGCTTTAGTAAACAATATAACAGTATTGGATCAGTAATTAGAATGTTTTACTCCCCTGAGAGAAATTGAATGAACTGCACTAATTTCCACATAAAAATCTTCAACTTGTATACTAGATCCCTTTCCTACACGACTCTTCAAACAGATAATACCAGAAGCAATTGAACCTCTTCTAAAAATAGTTAATTCTTCCCACAGAGATGTCTATGTACCCAAATCCTTTAAACTAGCAGCTGTCAGTCCCCTGATTGAAAAACCTGACCTCAACCCTGATCAGCTGTATAGGCCAATATCAAACCTCTGCTTTATCACCAAGATCTTAGAAAAAGCTGTGGCACATATCTACATAGAAATAGCATCCATGAAATGTATCAATCAAGATTTAGACCTCATCATAGCACTGAGACAGCACTGGTTAAAGTAGTAAATGTCCTACTATTTGATCAGGGCTGTTTCCCCTTGCTTGTATTGTTTGACATTATTGCAGCCTTTGACACCATTGATCATACCATTCTCCTTGATATACTGGAAAATGTTGTGGGAGTCAAGGGAACAGCTCTATTCTGGCTCAGGTCTTATTTAACTGACCGTTATCAGTTTGTTGATGTAAATGGTGATTTTTCTATGCATCCTAAGGTAAAGTTTGGTGTTCCACAAGGTTCTGTCTTAGGCCTACTGCTTTTTTCTTTTTATACGCTCATGGGCCACTTTAATAGGAACTTATTCTTGAGTCTAAGATTCCTGTTTTTGGCTGGCAGGAGTGGAACCCAGTGTGGTCTTCTATTGTTGCAGAAGATGCTTTTCTGCTCACCACAGTTGTAAAGAGTTATTATATGATCATTCTTGGCAGCTCAAACCAATCTGGCCATTTTCCTCTGACCTCTCTTATCAATAAGGCGTTTCCACCCACAGAACTGTCACTCATTCAATGTTTTTTTGTTTTTCGCACCACTCTGTGTCAACTCTAGAGATTGTGTGTGAAAACCCTAGGAAATCAGCAGTTTCTGAAATACTCAAACCAGTCCATCTGGCACCAACACCCATGCCCCAATGAAAGTCACAGCGATCACAATTTTTTCCATTCTGATGTTTGAAGTGAACATTAACCGAAGCTCTTGATTTGTATCTGCATGATTTTATGCATTGACAAGGGATTGGCTGATTAGAGAACTGCATAAAACAGCAGGTGTATGGGTGTACCTAATAAAGTGGGCAGTGAGTGTATGTAACTTCTGGGTAATATTATTTGTAAGCATGAGATTAGGTTCCACTTTTATGCTGATGACACATAGTTGTATGTTTCTGCAAAGCCAGATGAGAGACACCAGATTAATAAAATTGACGAATGTGTCAAGGACATTAGACACTGGATGCTTATTAACTTCCTTCTACTTAACTCTGACAAGACAGAACTACGTGTACTAGGACCACATGCAACTAGAAGTAAATTTTCTGATTACATATTAACCTTGGGTGGTCTTTCTGTTTCTTCATGTGTAGCAGTAAAAGACCTTGGAGTGATCATTGACTCCAGTCTTTCATTTGAAACTCATCTTGATTATATTATGAGGAGCTTACTTTCATCTTAGAAATACTGGTAAGATAAGAAATATAATGCCACTATATGATGCAGAAAAACTAGTTCATGTCTTTGTTACCTCTAGGTTGGATTATTGTAATACCTCACTGTCTGAATGTTCCAATAAGTACATAAACAAGCTCCAGTTTGTCCAAAATGCAGCAGCAAGAGTCTTTACTAGAACTAGAAGATCTCACCAAATCACTCCTATCTTATCTACACTGCATTGGCTCCTAATCAAATTTCACATTGAATACAAAATACTACTATTGACCTTTAAAGCACAAATGGTCTTGCGCCACAGTACCTGAGCAAACATCTGGTCCTTTATGACCCAACTTGCCAACTTAGATCAAAAGGTGCAGGGTATTTGTTGGTATCTCATATAGTGAAGGCTACATCAGGGGGCATAACCTTTTCTTACAAAGCCTGATAATTATGGAACAGCCTTCCAAGTCAGTGGTGTAGTGGTTAGCACTGTCGCCTCCCAGCAAGCAGGTCTGGGTTTGAGCCCCATGGCCGGCGAGGGCCTTTCTGTGTGGAGTTTGCATGTTCTGTCTGTGTGGGTGTGCTCCAGTTTCCCCCAAAGACATGCAGGTTAGGTTAACTGGTGTCTATACCGTAAAATGGGTGTCTATGTGTCAGCCCTGTGATGGCCTGGCGACTTGTCCAGGGTGTACCTCGCCTTTTGCCTGTAGTCAGCTGGGATAGGCTCCAGCTTGCCTGCGACCCTGTAAAACAGAATAAAGCGGCTAGAAATAATGAGATGAGATGAGCCTTCCAAGTCATGTTCAGGACTCAGACACAGTCTTAGTGTTTAAGTCTAGGCTGAAAATATATCTTTTTTTGTCAAGCCTTTTGTTAATAGCCTTTTATTAGGTAAAGCAGTAGATCTGGATGATCCTCGGGCATAGAGTGCCTTGGTAAACTAGGATGTATAGATGCTGTCACCCCCCCCCCCCCACTCTCATGCATTCACTCAGGTTTGTTGATGGTGGAGTGGCTGGCTGCTTTATGTCCCAGGGCTCCCTCATGTCTGTTACCTTCTGGCTGTCCCTTTTAGTTATGTTGTCATAGTTAGTCTAGCCAGAGTCCCTGCTTGCAGTCAGTGCTCAATGTATACTGTTCTTAACCATTTGGTGACAATGGGCATACCTAACACCCTGTGTTTTCTCTCTATCTCTCCCCACCTCTGTCTCTCCCTGTCAAGACAATGAGTGTCTGTCTCTCTCTGTCGAGTTACATGTCAATCCTGACACACTAGTGATGCTGGCCTTTCCTGCTCTTTGGACCTGCCTGATCCATCCTAATGCCCTACTTCTGGCTGGAGTCTCATCACATCATTCCTGTGGAGAATGGACCTGTAGGAATTAGCGTGGGTGGGTGAAGCACAGAAGCACGGCAGGCCAGAACTGAGTTCCAAAAAAACTCTTTATTTGCACTTTTCAGTGTCTACTTTACACTCTCCCAGCCACACACGCATGCACACACACAAGTCATCTGGTTGGGGAGAGAGCTCCCTTCCTCTGCTCTCTCTCTCCTTTTATAGGGTGCGGTCACTGGGGAAGACACACAAACACAGGTTAACTAACATCTGGTGTAGTGATTCTGCCACTTACCTTCCCTGACTCCGCCCTCCATTCACAGACCCATGCTTGGCCACGCCCCTGCTGCCACATACCCCCACCACCCGACTCAGGCCGGGGAGTCGTCCGGCCTGCAGCCGACTCCCCCCCACCCTTGACGGGAGAGGAAATCCACCATGACCATCTGCACCTCCGGCCTGTAGATCACCTTGAACTTAAACAGCTGGAGTGCCAGATACCAACAGGTGATCCGCGCGTTGGCATCCATCATGTGGTGGAGCCACTGGAGGGGCACGTGGTCTGAACAGAGGGTGAAAGGGTGTCCCAGTAGGTAGTAGTGGAGGGTGAGGACCACCCACTTGATGGCAAGGCACTCCTTCTCTATAGTGCTGTCGCGGCCCTCATGCACAGACAGCTTCCTGCTGATGTACAGCACTGGATGGTCCTCCCCCTCCACCTCCTGGGACAGAACAGCCCCAGCCCCCTGTCCGACACGTCTGTCTGCAAAACAAAGGGGTGAGTGAAGTCAGGGGAGTGTAACAGTGGCCCCCCATACAGTGCAGCCTTTACCTCAGAGAAAGCCCGCTGGCATTGCTCCGTCCACTAGACCGGATCTGGTGCCCCCTTTTTAGTGAGATCAGTCAGCGGGCTGGTGATGTCCGAATAATTAGGTATAAACCTACGATAGTAGCCAGCCAGCTCCAGGAACTGTCTCACCCCCTTTTTGGTCTTGGGCCTTGGACAGGCCTCAATCGCTGCTGTCTTATTAATTTGGGGACGCACCTGCCCATTGCCCAAGTGGAAGCCCAGATACCGTACTTCCACCAGCCCAATCGCACACTTCTTCGGGTTGGCTGTGAGACCCGCTCGCCTCAGTGACCTAAGGACAGTGTTGTAAATGCTGCAGCCAGTCATTACTATAGATTATAATATCGTCTAGGTATGCGGCCGCATAGGTGGCGTGGGGGCGGAGGACCCTATCCATAAGCCACTGGAATGTAGCGGGCGCCCCAAACAGCCCAAATGGAAGTGTGACAAACTGGTGTAAACCAAACGGTGCGGAAAAGGCCATTTTCTCTCGGGATAATGGAGTCAAGGGGATCTGCCAATATCCCTTTGTCAAATCCAGTGTTGAATAAAAACGAGCCATGCCTAGTCGATCAAGCAACTCGTCAATACGAGGCATTGGGTACGCATTGAATTTAGACACAGTGTTGACTTTTCAATAGTCCACACAGAACCGGACCGACCCATCAGCCTTGGGAACCAAGACCACCGAGCTGCTCCAGTCACTGTGGGACTCCTCGACGATGCCCATTTCGAGCATGGCCTCGAATTCTTCCTGAACCACCTTTTTCTTGTGTTCGGGCAGCCTGTAAGGGCGGCTGCGCACTACCACCCCGGGGGCATCTCAATGTGGTGTTCTATGAGGCGGGTGTGGCCGGGCAGGGGTGAGAACACGTCCGAAAATTTGGCTTGCAACTGGGTGACCTCCGTGAGTTGGGTCGAGGAGAGGTGGTCTCCACAGGGGACTGGAGTGGTAAGCGATGCCAATGTTCCCCTTTGAACCTCTGGCCCCAGCTCCGCCTTCTCTGGAACCAATGATGCCAATGACACTGGGACCTCCTCGTTCCAAAGTTTTAACAGATTGAGGTGGTAAATCTGTAACGCCCCGCCCCTGTCCATTCGCCTCACCTCATAGTCGATGTCCCCTACTCGCCATGTGACCTCAAAGGGTCCTTGCTACTTGGTGATCAATTTGGAGCTCGACGTGGGCAACAGCACGAGCACTTTATCTCCCAGTGCGAACTCCCTAAGGCGCGTGCCCCTGTCATACAGGCAGATTTACTGTTCTTGGGCCTGCCGCAAATTCTCCTGGGTTAGGTGTGTGAGTGTGTGGAGTTTTGCACGCAGATTGATAACATATTGAATTTCATTTTTGCTCGTTGAAGGTCCCTCCTCCCAATTTTCCTGCAGTACATCTAGGATGCCATGCGGCTTATGCCCATATAATAATTCGAACAGGGAGAACCCCTGGAGGCTTGTGGGACCTCTCGCACTGCGAATAGCAGGGGCTCGAGCCATTTATCCTAGTTACGTGCGTCCTCACTTACAAATTTTTTAATTATGGTTTTGAGGGTGCGATTAAACCATTCGACTAAGCCGTCCATTTGTGGGTGATAAACATTGGTGCAGATTGGCTTAATTCCCAGTAACCCATACAGTTCGCACAGTGTGCGTGACATAAACGTAGTGCCTTGATCAGTCAGAATCTCTTTGGGGATTCCAACTTGGGAGATGACGTGGAAGAGTGCTTCCGCAATACTACATGCTGAGATTTTGCGAAGAGGCACTGCTTCTGGATATCGCGTTGCATAGTCCACCAGAACTAAAATAAAGCGATATCCTCGTGTTGACCGCTCTAATGGCCTGACAAGATCCATCCCAATTCTTTCGAACGGGGTCTCGATTAATGGCAGAGGGCGCAAAGGTGCTTTTGGAATGGCCACTGGATTTATTAACTGACATTCGCTGCACGCCGTACACCACCTATGGACATTGCCGCCAATCCCTGGCCAATAGAACCGGGCCATTATTCGGGCTAGTGTCTTATACTGCCCCAAGTGTCCAGCCATGGGATTAAAGTGAGCCACCTGGAACCAATTCCCAGTGGCTCTTTGGGATCAAAAGCTGTGTGATCGGCTCCTTAGTCTGAGTGTCCTGCGTCACTCGGTATAATCTATCCTTCATAATAGAAAAATAGGGGAAGAATGGGGTGGCGTTTGGCTGGAGCATTTGACCATCAATTACTCTCACTTGGTCAAACGCATGCCGCAGAGTCTCATCTCATGACTGCTCTAAAAGGAAATCCGCGAGGGATTCCCCGAGAGAGGGAGGAGGAGCCTGCTGCTCCTTATTCTGATGCGGTGATGACGTAGATGGCTCTGTGACAGCTGCTCCTGCCAATGCCACACCGGGACCTCCCCCTGCTGAACTATGGCAGGCCCCACTCTTCACTAAATGAGTCATTAATTCCCGAAATCTCGGCCAATCAGTCCCCAAAATTATCGAGTGGGTAAAGCGAGGATTAACCGCTGCCTTTACACTAAATTTCTCCCCTCGAAATAGAATATGGACTGACACTAAAGGGTAGTTGTGAACATCCCCGTGCACACACAACACCTTCACCAATTGTGCTCTCCCCAATGCCTCGTCTTGCACCAGGCTTTGGTGGATTTAGGTCTGATTACAGCCAGAGTCCACCAAAGCCTGATACGTATCCCCTTGAATACTCACCGTTATGCGATACACTCTGGCCCGATTGAGGGCGGTCCCTGGTGCGTCGGGGATCCGGACCACCGCACCCACCTCCATTGCCAAGCACTGATGCTGGAGGTGCCCCGGCTCCCTGCAGCACCAGCAAACCGGCCCGGGCTCTCTCTCTGCACCGGCGTTCTGGAGCTCACTCACTTGAGGGGGGGAGAGACAGAAACAGAAGTGGGAAATGGGAGGGCACCATGGGTGCGGCGGGCCGGCTGGGGTGGCACTGGCCCCTGCCTCCATGGTGGGGGAATGGGGTGAAGACGAGGAACAGAAGGGGAGGAGAGAGAGAGAGAGAGAGAGAGAGGAAAGGGGATAAGAGGAGATATGCTATCCTGCCATCGGAACAGCCGCCAAATGGTCCTCCACCAGCTCAATGGCCTGATCCAGCGACACCGGGCGATGGCACTGGACCCACTCTGCGGTTCCTTCGGGAAGTCGAGCGATGAACTGTTCCAGTACCACCAGATCGACGATTCCCTCGGCATCGCGGTTGTCAGCCCTCAGCCACCGCCGGCAGGCATCCCAGAGTTGCTGGCCAAACGCGAACGGCCGGCTGACCTCCTCTAGGCGCAGAGAGCGGAAGCTCTGTCATTGTTGTTCTGGGGTTCGCCCCACACTCTGGAGGACGGCCCATTGGAGGTCTGCATAGACCAGCCAGCTGTCAGCAGGGAGCTGTAGCGCGGCCAGCTGCGCCTCGCCCGTTAGCAGGGGGAGGAGGTGCACCGCGCGCTGTTCCACCTGCCTGCCCCAGGCCTCTGCTGCCTGGTCAAAGAGCACAAGGAAGGCCTCGGGGTCATCGTGCGGGCCCATCTTCATTAGGGTGAGGTGGGGAGGGCCTGCGGCAGTGGAGGTGGTGGACCCCGCCGATGCGAGGAGGTGCTGGAACGCCTGATGATCTTCCTGCTGCGTCAACACCAGGGCCTCGAACCTTTGTTCCTGCTCCTTCCGGAGGGTGACCAGCGCCTGGTGCTAGCTCTGTTGGGCCGTGGCGAGGGCATGGATCAGGTCCTTAAAGGGGGAGGACTCCATTGGGCTGTTCTCCTCTGTGCTCCGGTCCCGGGTTTCAGCACCATGGTAGGAATTAGCATGGGTGGGTGGAGCACAGAAGTACGGCAGGCCAGAACTGAGTTCCAAAAAAACTCTTTATTTGCACTTTTCAGTGTCTACTTTACACTCTCCCAGCCACACACGCACGCACACACACAAGTCATCTGGTTGGGGAGAGAGCTCCCTTCCTCTGCTCTCTCTCTCCTTTTATAGGGCGCGGTCACTGGGGAAGACACACAAACACAGGTTAACTAACATCAGGTGTAGTGATTCTGCCACTTACTTTCCCTGACTCCGCCCTCTGTTCACAGACCAATGCTTGGCCATGCCCCCGCTGCCACAGGACCCATATGGACAGTTGAAAGACACACTTAGAAAATGCCTCTGGACACTTACAGTTTTGCTGTGATGGCTGAGGGCTACAGTTGGGATAATTTTAGGACTGCAGTTGTCATGAACAGTTTTGCACTCAAGTTTCCATCAATGAACAGTTGATAACTTCAACAAAATAGACTTCATGATAATACAGTAATGAATTTGCTGGTTACACAATTGTATTTTGCGACTATATAGGACACAGTTATAGAAGCAAATTATTTATAATCACACTGTTATCACCCAAATGAGGATGGGTTCTCTTTCAAATCGGGTTCCTCTCAAAATCCTTGTGTCAGTTGAGGGAGTTTTTCCTTGCCACCATCACCTCAGGTTTGCTTATCAGGGATAAATAAATTTATTATGGATAAAATTAGTTCATATGCATGAAATCTTTATTTTTCTGTAAGGCTGCTTTGCAGCAATGTCTGTTGTTAAAAGTACTATGCAAATAAATTGACTTGACTTGACAATGCCAAGGTCTCATTCTGTATGGGCTACAACAGCATGGCTTCATAGACACAGAGTGTGTGTGCTTAACTGGCCTGATACCAGTCCAGATCTGTCTCCTTTTGAGAACATATGGCACATCATGAAGAGACTCAGACAATGGCAACCATGGATTGTTGCATCATGGTCCGCCCCGGACATCCACTCCGGAGATTATGGATCTCTCACGCCAAATTATTTATAATCACACTGTTATCACCCAAATGAGGATGGGTTCTCTTTCAAATCGGGTTCCTCTCAAAATCCTTGTGTCAGTTGAGGGAGCTTTTCCTTGCCACCATCACCTCAGGTTTGCTCATCAGGGATAAATTAATTTATTAGGGATAAAATTAGTTCATATGCATGAAATCTTTATTTTTCTGTAAGGCTGCTTTGCAGCAATGTCTGTTGTTAAAAGTGCTATGCAAATAAATTGACTTGACTTGACAATGCCAAGGTCTCATTCTGTATGGGCTACAACAGCGTGGCTTCATAGACACAGAGTGTGTGTGCTTAACTGGCCTGATACTGGTCCAGATCTGTCTCCTTTTGAGAACATATGGCACATCATGAAGAGACTCAGACAATGGCAACCATGGATTGTTGCATCATGCTCCGCCCCGGACATCCACTCCGGAGATTATGGATCTCTCATGCCAGTGCCGATCTGGATCCGGGACAGGAATTCCTTCTCCCCTGAACTCACTTCCTGGTTTTCACTGCTGTGTATAAATAGGCCGTTCTCAGACTCTGTTTTTGCCAGAAAGTCTCGTTTGTTTTCCCTAGCTGTTTCTGTGCCTTAATGCGTTTTCATGGGTTTTTTTCTCTCCAGTGGTTTCCCTTGTTAATGGTTTTTTGCACTAGCTTTTTCTCATTTATGCTTTTTTGCACTAGCGTTTTTTTCTTGTTCATGGTTTTTTGCACTAGTGTTTTTCTTGTCCTTGTCTGCCTCATTTGTTTTGTCAAGTTTTTGTGTCCTTTTTTACATGGACTATTTTTGCTACTTTTTTCCTGGATTAAAACCACCTCATTTATTGGATTACTGTCTGAGTTGTGTTCTGCTTTTGGATCCTATCTCACCACACCTCCACTGCCCCTAACAGAACGTTCTGGCCAACATGGATCCAGCAGAACTGACCCATCTGAGAATGGCTATACAGCAGCAAGGGACTCTCCTTGGGACCCACCAACAAGACCTACAACAAATCACCCAGAACCTTGCCACCCTGTCCAACGCACTCAACCTTCTCACCACGCAGATGCAGCGCTGTCAAGCCGTGCCTACCCCTGCTCAGCCATCTCCTACTTCAGCTCCTGCCACAGCCTTTCTCCACGAACTGAGACTTCCAGTGCCTCAGCCCTACAATGGAGAACCAGGTACTTGCAGATCGTTTTTGTCTCAATGTTCGTTAATCCGAGAACTGTAACCTCTCGACTTCCCCACAGAACACTCCCGGGTAGCATATACAATAGTGCTCCTCACCAGCAAGGCCAGAGAGTGGGGAACAGCAGTCTGGGATGCCAATGCACCCTTTTGTTTCAGTTTCAAGGATTTCTCCGAGGAGATGAGACAAACTTTCGATTGCTCTCTGTCTGGCCGGGAGGAGGCCAGAGAGCTCATGGAGCTGTGGCAGGGGTCCCGGTCTACCTCGTATTACGCCATCGATTTCCGGACATTGGCGGCTTCGTGCGGTTGGAACGAGAGTGCCTAGATCGACGCGTTCCTGCACGGCATGTCCGACGCCATCAAAGATGAACTGGTATCGCGGGAACTGCCATCAGACCTCTCCAGCCTTGCCAACCGCATCGATGCTCGGATCCAGCAATGGAGGAGAGAGAAGAACCGCCCCAGATTCACCTACTCTCCACCTCCAGCCGCATCCGTCAAACCCATGCAGGTAGACCGGGTTCAGGTGCCAGCAGAGGAATGACATCGCCGGTGGAGCATGGGGGCCTGCTTCTATTGTGGTCAGCTGGGACACATCTGTCGAGCCTGCCTGCTAAAAGGACGAGCCCACCAGTGAATCAAGGGGCCCTGGTAGGCAACGCTCGGAACCAGTCCCCCGCTAATTGTCTGTTACTTCCTGTCATCATTATCCATGACAACCAGCATCACCACCTCCAGGCCCTCGTCGACTCAGGGGTGGACAGGAACCTGATCTGCTCCGCCACTGCCAAGTGTCTGGGAATCCCGCTACTTGCTCTTGATGTCCCTCTCACTGTCCTGACACTCAATGGCACCGGCTTGACCAACATCACCCACCTTACCGCCCCACTCACCCTAAGGATTTCCAGTAACCACTCAGAAACCATCCAGCTTCACGTCATGAAGAACCCCCATGTACCCATCCTCCTAGGATTACCATGGTTAATGCAGCACAACCCCCACCTTAACTGGGCTGACACCACCATCCTAGGCTGGAGCCAGTTTTGTCTAGCTTCCTGTCTGAACTCTGCTCTGCCTCCCACCAAACCACCACAGCCTTCAGCCAGCGAGTTCCCAGACCTCTATCACGTGCCTTTGGAATATCTGGATCTCAAACTTGTTTTCAGCAAGACCCGAGCAGTGTCCCTCCCTCCTCACAAACCCTATGACTGTGGAATCAAACTCCTACCCAGGACAGCGCCACCCAAAGGATGACTGTACTCTCTCTCTTCTGTCGAAAGGCAAGCCATGGAGAAGTACATCTCTGAATCTTTGGCAGCTGGGATCATCTGTCCTTCCTCTTCCTCAGCAGGGGCAGGATTCTTCTTCATGGAAAAGGACAAGTCGCTCCACCCCTGCATTGACTATAGGGGTCTCAACGACATCACGGTCAAGAACCGCTACCCACTACCGCTCATGACCACGGCCTTTGAACTACTCCAGGGAGCCAAGTTATTCACCAAGCTAGATCTACGCAATGCATACCATCTCATCAGGATTAGGGAGGGGGACGAGTGGAAGATGGCCTTTAACACCACCACTGGTCACTATGAGTACCTGTGGTCCCTTTTGGCCTGACCAACGTGCCTGCAGTCTTCCAGGCACTCGTTAACAATGTCTTAAGGGACCTCCTAAACATCTTCGTTTTTGTGTACCTGGATGACATCCTGATCTTCTCCCACTCCCTGGAGGAACATCGGGGTCACGTCCAGCAGGTCCTCCAGCGCCTGCTAGAGAACAAGTTGTTCGTCAAGGCAGAAAAGAGCGAATTTCACCAGAGCTCTGTCTAGTTTCTGGGATTCATCATCTCCCCAGCAAGGATCCAGATGGACCCCCTCAAGCTCGAGGCAGTTGCTGATTGGCCCACCCCATCTTCGAGACAGGAGCGCCAGTGCTTCCTAGGATTCGCCGACTTCTACAGGCACTTCATTTGCAACTTCAGCACGGTGGCCAGACCTCTCTCAGCCCTGACCTTGACCAAGACCCAATTCAAAAGGGGGGAGGAAGCGGAGAAAGCCTTTTCCACAATCAAGCACAGGTTTACCACAGCACCCATTCTCACCATACCCGATCCTATCAAGCAGTTTATTGTCGAGGTTGATGCTTCCGAATCAGGGGTCGGAGCTATACTATCCCAGAGGGCCAGTGACGACAAGGTCCACCCATGCTCCTTCTTCTCCCGCCGGCTATCCCCAGCCGAACGGAATTACGACATCGGAGACCAAGAACTACTGGCTGTTAAACTAGCCTTGGAGGAGTGGAGGCACTGGCTCAAGGAGTCGGAGCTCCCCTTCCTAGTCTGGACTGACCATAAGAACCTGGACTACCTCAAGTTAGCCAAACACCTTAATTCCCGTCAAGCCCGTTGGTCTCTCTTCTCCCGGTTCAACTTCATGCTCTCCTACTGCCCAGGCTCCAAGAAATGCAAACCTGATGCCCTGTCCAGGATGTTCTCTTCCCACCAAGAGGAGTCTAAGCCGCCCGAGACCATTCTCCCTCCATGCTGCCTGGTGGGAGCTGCCATTCTAGAGGTTGAGACGCTTGTGCAGAAGGCCCTGGAGCAGGACCCCGGTGAAGGTAACCCCAACAACATTCCTCCTAACCATCTATTTGTTCCCTGTCCAGTGCGAACCCAGGTGCTGCAGTGGGGTCATGGCTCCAAGCTGGCCTGTCATCCGGGAGCCGCCTGAACCATGGCACTCATCCAGCAGTGCTTTTGGTGGCCATCCATCAAGGAGGATATCCAGGAGTTCATGGCAGCCTGCTACACATGCTCCCAGAACAAGACAACCAATTGACCCCTTGCCAGCTTGCTAAGACCCCTCCCGACTCCACATTGACCTTGGTCTCACATCGCCCTGGACTTCATCGCAGGACTTCCCAACTCAGGTGGCAACACATGCATCCTCACTGTCATTGACCATTTCTCCAAGACCGTCCATTTCATTCCTCTGCCCAAGCTCCCCTCAGCCAAAGAAACCACAGAATTATTTGTCCACCACGTTTTCCGCTTACATGGACTACCCACCGACATCGTTTCTTACTGGGGTCCTCAGTTCACTGCACAGTTCTGGAGGGCTTTCTGCAAACTCATTGGGGCCACCTGTAGTCTCACCTCAGGCTTCCACCCACAGACCAACGGCCAGGCAGAATGGGTGAACCAGGCTTTGGAGGTTGCACTCAGGTGCATGGCGTCCAGGGATGCCAGCTCTTGGAGTAAGTACCTACCCTGGATTGAGTACGCTCATAACACTCTTCCTTCATCTGCCACAGGTCTCTCGCCCTTCTAGTGCTCTCTAGGTTACCAACCACCACTCTTCCCCAACCAAGAGGAGGAGGTCGCCATACCCTCAGCCCAGATCTTCATATGCCACTGCAGGAGGATGTGGGCATTGGCCCGGAGAAGACTCATTCGCCCCGCCCTAGCATCCAAGAGGCAGGCTGACAAACGCCGCTCTAAGGCACCCACTTACCGGGTGTAGCAACGAGTCATGCTCTCCACACACCATCTGCCACTCAGAACCGTCTCCCGCAAGCTGGCTCCCAGGTACCTAGGACCCTTCCTCATCAAAAAGGTAATCAACCCATATTACGTCAGACTGGCACTACCACTCACCATGCGACGCATCCACCCCACGTTCCACGTGTCACAGCTTAAACCTCTGGTCTCTAGTTCTTTGTATCAAATTATAACTTTGTTTATATTTACAGAATTCAATTAAGTTGGTCAGTAAAACTATTGAAAATCTTTTCTTTGTACTTTTGTCAGTTAAATTAAGGTTAATATGAATTAACAAATCACAGATTTTTATTGCATTTTGGATATGTAAGACTCCCTACGTGTGGGTGGAGCACAGAGGACGGCAGGACAGAGATCAGGTTTTATAAATTGGCTTTATTGCCACACTTTTCAGTCTAACAATATCACTCGCACAGACACACACAACCGGCGTCTGGTTCAGGGTTGAGCTCCTTCTGCTCTCGCTCTCCCTCCTGATATAGGGCACAGTCACTGGGAAGACACACAAACACAGGTTAATTGCTCTCAGGTGACGTGATTCTGCCACTTACCTTCCCTGACTCCGCCCTCCTGTCACAAACCGGCGCTTGACCACGCCCCCGCTGCCACATACCCCCACCGCCAGACTCAGGCCGGGCGGCTGTCCGGCCTGCAGCCGACTCCCCCCCCTTGACGGGAGAGGAAGTCCGCCACGACCATCTGCGCCCCCGGCCTGTGGACCACCTTGAAATTAAAGGGCTGGAGCGCCAGATACCAACGGGTGATCCGCGCGTTGGCATCTTTCATGCGGTGGAGCCACTGGAGGGGCGCATGGTCCGAACAGAGGGTGAAAGGGCGCCCCAGCAGGTAGTACCGGAGGGCGAGAACCGCCCACTTGATCGCCAGACACTCTTTCTCTATGGTGCTGTAGCGCCCCTCACGCACTGACAGCTTCCTGCTGATATACAGGACAGGGCGGTCCTCCCCCTCCACCTCCTGGGACAAAACCGCCCCCAGCCCTCTGTCTGACGCATCGGTCTGCAACATAAAAGGGAGAGAAAAGTCAGGGGAGTGTAGAAGTGGCCCCCCACACAGTGCAGCCTTTACCTCTGAGAAAGCCCGCTGGCACTGGTCCGTCCACTGGACCGGATCTGGTGCCCCCTTTTTAGTGAGATCAGTCAGCGGGCTGGTGACGTCCGAATAATTAGGTATAAACCTGCGATAATAGCCAGCCAGCCCCAGAAACTGTCTCACCCCCTTTTTGGTCTTGGGCCTCGGGCAGGCCGCAATTGCTGCCATCTTATTAATTTGGGGACGCACCTGCCCGTTGCCCAAGTGGAAGCCCAGATACCGTACTTCCACCTGCCCAATCGCACACTTGTTTGGGTTGGCTGTGAGCCCCGCTCGCCTCAGCGACCTAAGGACGGCCCTCAGATGTTCGAGGTGCCGCTGCCAGTCATTGCTATAGATGATTATGTCATCTAAATATGCTGCCGCATACGTGGCGTGAGGGCGGAGGACTCTGTCCATCAGCCGCTGAAACGTCGCGGGCGCCCCAAACAGCCCAAACGGAAGGGTGACGAATTGGTGTAAACCAAACGGTGTGGAAAAGGCTGTTTTTTCTCGGGATAGTGGAGTCAAGGGGATCTGCCAATATCCCTTCGTCAAATCCAGTGTTGAATAAAAGCGAGCAGTGCCGAGTCGATCGAGCAACTCATCAATACGAGGCATTGGGTACGCGTCGAATTTAGACACCGCGTTGACTTTTCTATAGTCCACACAGAACTGGACCGACCCGTCGGCCTTGGGTACCAAGACCACCGGGCTGCTCCAGTCACTGTAGGACTCCTCGACGTTGCCCATTTCGAGCATGGTCTGAAGTTCTTCCCGAACCACCTTTTTTTTGTGTTCGGGTAGCCTGTAAGGGCGGCTACGCACTACCACCCCCGGGGGCGTCTCTATGTGGTGCTCTATGAGGTTAGTGCGACCGGGCAGGGGCGAGAACACATCCGAAAACTCGGTCTGCAACTGGGCGACCTCCGTGAGTTGGGTCGGGGAGAGGTGGTCTCCACAGGGGACCAGAGAGGTACGTGATGCCAATGTCCCTTTTTGAACCTCCGGCCCCAGCTCCGCCTTCTCCGGAACTACCGACACCAACGCCACGGGGACCTCCTCATTCCAGAGTTTAAGCAGGTTGAGGTGGTAAATCTGTAGCGCCCCACCCCTGTCCGTTCGCCTCACCTCATAGTCGACATCCCCGACTCGCCGTGTGACCTCAAAGGGTCCTTGCCACTTGGCGATCAATTTGGAGCTCGACGTGGGCAACAGTACCTTATCTCCCGGAGTGAACTCTCTAAGGCGCGTACCCTTGTTGTACAGGCGGGCTTGCCGTTCCTGGGCCTGCCGCAAATTCTCCTGAGTTAGGTGGGTGAGCGTGTGGAGTTTTGCGTGCAGGTCCATAACGTACTGAATTTCGTTCTTGCTTTGTGAAGGTCCCTCCTCCCAATTTTCCCGCAGCACATCCAGGATGCCGCGCGGCTTACGCCCATATAATAATTCGAACGGGGAGAACCCCGTGGAGGCTTGGGGGACCTCTCGCACTGAGAACAGCAAGGGTTCGAGCCACTTATCCCAGTTACGTGCGTCCTCACTTACGAATTTTTTAATAATATTTTTGAGGGTGCGGTTGAATCGTTCCACTAAACCGTCCGTTTGTGGGTGATACACGCTGGTGCGGATCGGCTTAATCCCCAATAACCCATACAGTTCGCGCAGTGTTCGTGACATAAACGTAGTGCCTTGATCAGTCAGAATCTCTTTCGGGATTCCAACTCGGGAGATGACGCGGAAGAGTGCCTCGGCAATACTGCGTGCTGAGATATTGCGCAGAGGCACTGCTTCCGGGTATCGCGTTGCATAGTCCACCAGAACTAATATAAAGCGGTACCCTCGTGCTGACCGATCTAATGGCCCAACGAGATCCATCCCAATTCTCTCAAACGGGGTCTCGATTAACAGTAGAGGGCGCAAAGGCCCTTTTGGAATGGCCGCTGGGTTTACTAACTGGCATTCGCGGCATGCCGTACACCACCTACGGACATCGCCGCGAATCCCCGGCCAATAGAAACGGGCCATTATTCGGGCTAGTGTTTTATCCTGCCCCAAGTGTCCAGCCATGGGATTAAAGTGAGCTGCCTGGAATACCAATTCCCGGCGGCTCTTCGGAATTAAAAGCTGCGTGACGCGCTCTTTAGTTTGAGTGTCCTGCGTCACTCGGTATAATCTATCCTTCATAATCGTGAAGTAGGGGAAGGACGGGGTGGCGTTCGGCTGGAGTGTTTGACCATCGATTACTCTCACTTGGTCAAACGCATGCTGCAGAGTCTCGTCTCGCGACTGCTCTAATGGGAAATCCGCAAGGGATTCCCCAATAGAGAGAGGAGGAGCCGGCGGCTCCTCACTCTGACGCGGAGATGACGTAGACGGCTCTGTGACAGCTGCTCCCGCCAAAGCGACACCGGGACCTCCCCCTGTCAAATGGCAGGACCCACTCTCGACTAGGCGTGTCATTAAACCCCGAAATCCCGGCCAATCAGTCCCCAAAATTAGAGAGTGGGTAAGGCGAGGATTAACCGCCGCCTTCACTATAAATTTTTCCCCTCTGAAAATAATGTGGACCGACACCAAAGGGTAGCTGTGAACATCCCCGTGCACACATAACACCTTCACCCCTTGTGCTCCCCCCAATGCCTCGTTTTGGACCAGGCTTTGGCGAATTGAGGTCTGATTACAACCAGAATCCACCAACGCCTGAAATGTAGCCCCTTGGATACTCACCGGTATGCGATACGCTCCGGCCCGATCGAGGGCGGCCTCTGGCGCATCGGGGATCCGAACCACCGCGCCCACTTCCATTGCCGTGCACTGCTGTTGAAGGTGGCCCGGCTCCCCGCAGCGCCAGCAAACCGGCCCAGGCTTTCCCTCTGCACCGGTGATCTGGGGCTCACTCACCTGAGGTGGGGGTCGAGACAGACACAGAAGGGAGAAACGGGAGGGCACCGCGGGTGCGGCGGGCCGGCTGGGGGGGGTGCTGGCCCCCGCCTCCGCGGAGGGGGAATGGGGTGAGGACGGGACACAGGAGGAGGGGGGGAGAGAGAGAGAGAGAGAGAGAGAGAGAAGAGGAGAGAAGAGAAGATGCCATCTGCTGTCCTGCCGCCGGGACAGCCGCCAGATGATCCTCTGCCAGCTCGACTGCCTGATCCAGCGACGCCGGGTGGTGGCACTGGACCCACTCCGCGGTTCCGGCTGGTAAGCGGGCGATGAACTGTTCCAGTACCACCTGGTTGACGATTCCCTTGGCGTCGCGATTGTTGGCCCTCAGCCACCGCCAGCAGGCGTCCCGGAGCTGCTGGCCGAACGCGAACGGCCGGCCGACTTCCTCCAGTCGCAGCGCGTGGAAGCGCTGGCGCTGTTGCTCCGGTGTGCGCCCCACGCGCTGGAGGACGGCCCGGCGGAGGTCTGCGTAGGCCAGCCGGCAGTCGGCGGGGAGCTGTAGCGCAGCCAGCTGTGCCTCTCCCGTGAGCAGGGGGAGGAGGCGTGCCGCGCGCTGCTCCATCGGCCACCCCGAGGCTTCGGCGACGTTTTCAAACAACGTGATGAACGCCTCGGGGTCGTCCTGCGGGCCCATCTTGGTGACAATGAGGGGAGATGGGCCCGCGGCCGGAGCGCTGGTGGACCCCGCCGACGCGAGGAGATGCCGGAACGCCTCGCGATCTTCCTGCTGGGCCAGCACCAGGGCTTCGAAGCGCTGCTCCTGCTCCTTTCGGAGCGTGACGAGCGCCTGGTACTGGCTTTGCTGAGCCGTGGCGAGGGCGTGGACCAGATCGGCGAACGGGGAGGATTCCATGGGGCTGCTGGTTTGGTGCTCCACTGTCCCGGGTTTCGGCACCACTGTAAGACTCCCTACGTGTGGGTGGAGCACAGAGGACGGCAGGACAGAGATCAGGTTTTATAAATTGGCTTTATTGCCACACTTTTCAGTCTAACAATATCACTCGCACAGACACACACAACCGGCGTCTGGTTCAGGGTTGAGCTCCTTCTGCTCTCGCTCTCCCTCCTGATATAGGGCGCAGTCACTGGGAAGACACACAAACACAGGTTAATTGCTCTCAGGTGACGTGATTCTGCAACTTACCTTCCCTGACTCCGCCCTCCTGTCACAGACCGGTGCTTGACCATGCCCCCGCTGCCACAGGATAATATTCCAACTTTTTTGGAAATGGGGCTAGTAAATGCCCAACCGTGGGATGATGAGCTGCATGGAACAAAAAGTCCCTATGGCTCTTCAGAACCAACACCTAGTCATTTTCTCTCCTGTCTGAGTGTCCTTGATAGAACCTATCTGTCAGTCCTGTGCACTGTGGCGCGTGCACCAAAAGGTGCACCTCAGGCTGCACACGTACCAATTGAGCTCCAGCACGCGCGCTGTGAACAAGGCGCACCTGTTCTCAATTAGTGAGCTAAGTGTTGGGCTATTTAAGGACTGCGCTGATGCAAGGACGATGCAAAGTATTACACCACGTTCAGTGCACATTACCGAGCCTTGTTTCCCCTTGTTTGTGGTTTTCCCAGTCTCTCGACTCCTGTTCCTAGTTCTCGTCCTTGTTTTGCCTATGACATTCTGTTTGCACCTCAATCAACCCTTTGCCTGTTTTCTCGTTCATGACCTTGCCTGCCCATTTGGACTGTTCGCTTTTGTGTGTTTCATGCACTCTATGTATAGATCGCACTGTGTCATAACTTTGAATACATCTGCCTCTCTCGCACATCTGACAGAATACTTCACCCAAAATGGATGTAGCGGAAGTGTTTCAATACATGATCCCACACCGCTTCCGGATTTCCCTGCCCTTGCCACTCACCTCATATTTTTCATCTGAAGACTGACTGGAGTCCCCCAGCAGTCTATTACGGGATATCACCCTATGGGATTCAAGCTGCAGAGTGATCTCTTCTACGAGAACCTCCAAGAGCTCAAGCCACCTGAAACCATCCTGGTAAACTTTGTACTGACATTCATTGCTGAACAAGCATGCAGATGAGTGGACTATCTGATTCGGGTTGAACACCCGTGCCTTCATAACTCTCAGACTTTCTTTGCCATGCTAAAGTTTACTTTTGAAACCTTAGTAAGGGAGGAACCCCATGACAATTTTTGGGGAGGGGCAATCACGACAGAGGCCGACCCAGCTGAGGAGGCCAGCACTTCAGAGCTCCCTCCTGTGGTTGACACAGTTGAGGAGGTTGTTGCTCTAGAGCACCTGCTAAAGGCAACCACTCCAGTGGCTGACTCAGATGAGGAGGCTGTCACTCCAGAGCTCTCCCTAGTGGCTGAAGTAGAGACAGCAGAGGAGGCTGTCTCTTTTAAGCTAGTTTCTCAGCCAGAGCCAGCACCTGTTCCTGTGCCAGCACCTGTTGCTGTTCCCGTGCCAGCACCAGCATGAGCCAGAGGTGGAGCCAGAGTGAGCGCCAGTGTCTGAGTCAGCACAAGCACCTGCTACCAGCGTCTGCTCCCGTGCCAGGGCCCACTCCAGTGTCCGAGCCTGCATCTCCTACAGAGCCTGAGCCCAGTCCAGAGCCCTCTACAGAGGCTGAGCCCAGTCCAGCGTTGTCTCCAGAGCTTGAGCCAGAGTCCACGCTGTCTCCAAAGCCTGAACCCAGTCCAGAGCCATCTCCAGAGCTCAAGCCCAAATCCAGTCCAGAGTCATCTTCAGAGCCTGAGTCCAGTCCAGAGTCATCTTCAGAGCCCAAGCTGTCTCCAAAGCCTGAGCCCAGTCCAGAGCCATCTCCAGAGCTCAAGCCCAAATCCAGTCCAGATTCATCTTCAGAGCCTGAGTCCACTCCAGAGTCATCTTCAGAGCCTGAGTCCAGTCCAGAGTCCTCTTCAGAGCCTGACTCCAGTCCAGAATCCATGTCAAGTCTTGCAATCAAGCCTACTCCTAGCCAAGAACCCAAGTCGTGTCCAGAGCCTGAGCCTGAACTCCCACCGGGGCCAAATATTATGGATTTTCGCTCCCAGAGGGAGCTCTTTGGGAGGGTGTTCTGTCAGTCCTGTGCGCTGTGGTGCATGCACCAAAAGGCACGCCTCAGGCTGCACACGCACCAAGTGAACTCCAGCACGCACGCCATGAACAAGGCACACCTGTTCTCAATTAGCGAACTAAGTGTTGGGCTATTTAAGGACTGCGCTGATGCAACGACGATGTGAAGTATTATGCCACAGTCAGTGTGCATTACTGAGCCTTGTTTCCCGTGTTTGTGGTTTTCCTGGTTTCTCGACTCCTGTTCCTGTTCCTAGTTCTCGTCCTCGTTTTGCCTACGACATTCTGTTTGCACCTCAATCGACCCTTTGCCTGTTTTCTCATTCATGACATTGCCTGCCCATTTGGACTGTTTGCTTTTGTGTGTGTTCCATGCAATCTATGTATAGATCGCACTGTATCATAATAAACACTTCTGCACATACATCTGCCTCTCTCGCACATCTGACACTATCTTTAAAGTGCTAGTCTTACGAAAATGACATCACTACTGGAAATTATACCTCATAAAACTAGACATGTTAAATAGTTTAATATCTAATTTGTATTTTAATATGAGACTGGGAACATGTTCTATTTAGCTGGTAAAGTTTGGCTCTTTGACAAGAATGCATTTACACAAATGTGTTCCTGGTAATTTACTGTTAATTTAAAGGAAGTGACATCATATGCACTGCTCCAGCAGGAATCACCACCTTACTCGTGGTGGGGTGGTTTGCGTATCCCAGTGACCCCTAGAGCTATGTCGGCTGGAGCTTCATGCTCCTGTTAGGGCCACCCATGCTGAACAGGTTGAAGGGTAGGGGCCAGATGAAGAGTGAGCCCCCATTTTCCCCCCTTGGGAGGTTGGTCTAGGGCTAACAACTCTATATTGTAAAAAGTAGATGTTATAGAATCATTGAGGAGTAACTTTCAACAACCGGGCCTGGGTGAGGTAGGGTCTTCAACATGAAGGTTTATGACACAACACGGTGAAAGCCAGACAGAAACCGTGGGGCCGTATGCACTACTGACACCCAGGAATAGTGAATTAGAATCTCAGAACGATGTATGAAACAGGAAGCGTGGTGGAGATAGCTGAGGAATTACAACATATGATGAGGATACATATCATCGGCGTCAGTCTTCTGTCAGCAGATATCACTGGCAGGAGGCTTGGAGCTGTTGGGCAAAGGCGAATGGGTGGCCGATCTTATTGTGTGCCAATGCAACTGGTGATGTTGCTCTGGGATGAAGCCAAACCTGCTGCAAAATATCCCATTTCAGGTCTGAATACTTCAACAGATTGGCAGCTGTGAGCTGTTGAGCTGTGAGCTGGGCTTCCAGCGAAAGGAGTGGCAATAGTTGGACCACCCACTGCTAGGTTGGCCACGATGATTTATGATATAAATGTGGCCTTTTATTTATCTAAACACTTGCATGTTTCCTGCTGTCTATTTCAGACTTTGTCAGAGATTCTGCATCTGTGAATTATAATGAACATGGAACAAGTGAACAAGGAACATGCTTTCAATCTGAGGGCACCTCACATAAAACAGCAGCTTGCAGTAACACACAGCTCAACAGAGATCACTCTGAAACGCTAATTATTTTTATACAACCTATTGGATAAATATTGTTGATAATGCTGATAAAAAGTTTTATTTCAAGTCAAGTCAACTTTATTGTCAAATATGCTATACATGCTTGACATACAGCACAGATGAAATTACAGTCCTCTCTGACCCATGGTGCAAACAGGCAATACAATAAATAAAAAATAGAATAATTGAAATAAACAATACAAACAGTATAAACACTCTAGATAAGAACTGGACATAGACTAAACACTCATAAATAAAAATAGAATAATTGAAATAAACAACACAAACAGTATAAACACTCTAGATAAGAACTCTACAGACTAAACACTCATAAATAAAAATAGAATAATTGAAATAAACAACACAAACAGTATAAACACTCTCGATAAGAACTAGACAGACTAACACTCAGATAAAAATAGAATAATTGAAATAAACAACACAAACAGTATAAACACTAGATAAGAACTAGACAGACTAAACACACACACACATTTCACATAGAATAAAAAAAACAAAAGATGCCATTTAGAGATGGCAGAATGGGACCATTTCTGCTTTACAGATTGCAGCTTCTGAAGTTTAGATAATGTGATGATCAGTGTCTGTGTGCATAAGAGAGAGAGAGAGAGAGAGAGAGTATTAATGTGAATGTGTTGATACACAAAGGCTAAGCATCAGAATCTCGGTCAGCAGTTACACTTGGTGTGTGTGTTGAGGGGTATTTGGGGAGAAAGAGCAAGCACATAATGGATGAGTGCACTCTCACTTGTTCAGTGCACATGTACTCTCAGGGCTCATGGGGTGGGGCAGACATTGAGTGAGGACAGTGCAAAACACGGGGAGCCTCCCCCTGTGTGTGTGTGAGTACAGAGGTCTAATCTGCACCACAGGATGGTGGCAGTAGTCATATGATGGATTTTGCAGTCTCCACTCACTCTAGTAAATACCTGGGGCCAGCAACACTGCTGAAACTGTGTGTACATGTTTATGTATCTACATGTAGGTATTGGGGTGGTGGTAACTCGTGAGTTTCCTCTGGGTTCTCCATGAGTTATATATCAACACTGGCTATGGACTCTTTTTTTTTTATTAAACACATTGTAAATCGGGCGGCACGGTGGTGTAGTGGTTAGCGCTGTCGCCTCACAGCAAGAAGGTCCTGGGTTCGAACCCCGGGTCCGGCGAGGGCCTTTCTGTGTGGAGTTTGCATGTTCTCCCCGTGTCCGCGTGGGTTTCCTCCGGGTGCTCCGGTTTCCCCCACAGTCCAAAGACATGCAGGTTAGGTTAACTGGTGACTCTAAATTGACCGTAGGTGTGAATGTGAGTGTGAATGGTTGTCTGTGTCTATGTGTCAGCCCTGTGATGACCTGGCGACTTGTCCAGGGTGTACCCCGCCTTTCGCCCGTAGTCAGCTGGGATAGGCTCCAGCTTGCCTGCGACCCTGTAGAAGGATAAAGCGGCTAGAGATAATGAGATGAGACATTGTAAATCTCCTTATACTCACTCACTAATAATACTCATTTTTCACTCTATCCTCCATGTTTGTTTTTCTCACTTGGCCTCTAACTTGCCATCTGTTTGGTTGGGAGGTAGAACTGTAATCTCATCTCATCTCATCTCATCTCATCTATTGTTTTCTACTCTGCTCTGTTTTACTATTCACAATTATTTTCTTCTCTCATTTTTGTCTTCTCTCAATTTTTTTCTCTTATCTTGCCTTGTCTCAAATTGTCGCAACTCATGTCATCTCATATCCTCTCCTTTCTTTTCCTTCCCTCTGAATTTATTAAGTTGCAGTAGCAGCGCTGGCACAATTGTTACTCTCATTCAGGATCTTTCTACTTTATTATTATTATTATTATTATTATTATTATTATTATTATCCTAAAGTTTTTTAGGATGCTATTTCTCCATCAGTTATCAACCAATTATCACCAAATTTCACATGAAGAACACCTCTGGGCTGAATTACATTGCTGACTTTTGGTGGTGATTTGGATCACCAAACTGGAATGATCCATGAAAAGCTGGTCTTTTTTTTTCAATCACTTATAACTCTGTCAATTTTCATGACTTTTTCAGTTTTTTTTTAATTTGTTCCACATGGTCGGATGCAACTTTTCCTCACTAAGTGTCTATCTCTTAGCATTCCGGATCTATAGGGTATGGTGACCAGACGTTCCAGTTTGCAGCAGCTAGCTGTTAGGGTGCAGGTACTTATGGATGCAGGGGAGATTGGGTTCATCACAAACTGGAAACAAAATCCAAATCAGCAAACTAAAGATGTAGTCAGGGCCGGGCAAGGGTCAGTTGATCAGCAAACAGTATATCAGAGATTAGGTGAAGAAGCAAAGTCAAATAAACAACTTAAAGCAGGGGTCAGATTCACTGGGAGTCAAAACACAATAACCAAGGCTTGGTATGATCAGGTATGTGGACACAGAATGATACTTCGCAACTGACGTGAGTGCTGGCTGAGATCATATGGAGTGGTGATTACTGGGATAATAGAAAATAGGTGTATTTCCTAGAATTCAGGAGATGAGGTGCACTGTGCTGCTTGGGAAATGTAGTCCACAGTGGCCATATTTGGAGGCTGTGCCGAACTCTGATTTTCAGTGTTATTACTGACCAACCTCCCCCCCCCCACACACACACAAGGCACTCACTGTGGAATCAATATCTTTTCTAGGACAGCCTCTTCTTCTGGGTGCAGAACTCTTGGGTGAGGAGTGGGTCTAAGATGTCCCTAGAGTTAACCCATTGCGTTCTTCTGGGCCACACCCCTCCCAGTTCACCAAATACTCCAGCTGACCCTGCCAAGCGACAGGAGTTGAGGATCTTGTGTACCTGGTATATTGGGTCTCCTTCAGCTTCTGGGGGGAAGGCCGTTTGTGGGTATTTGTTGCCAAGGGACCCTGGACAGTGGGCTTGAGACATGACACATGGAACATGGGTGATGTCTGGCAGTATGGTGGGAGCTCTAATTTGTATGACACCTCGTTGATTCTCTGGAGGATTCAAAATGGGGCAATGTATTGGGCCTGAAGCTTTCGGCATGAATTTGGGTCTCATAGGTCCATAGTAGATACCCATACTTTGTCGCTTGGAGAGTGTTCTAGTGTCTCCCCTCTATTTTTATCCACATATTGTTTGTATTTGCTGACTACCTGGTGAACTTCCTCCCACACTTTTTCACTTCTAAACCAGGAGTCTATCACCAAGATCTGGGTAGGTGAGTCGTTCTATGGAAATAGAGGTGGCTGATTACCAAGGATGCATGAAAAAGGGGTTAGCTGAGTGGCCAAGTGTTTGAGGGATTTTTTGGCATATTCTGCCCAGGGGAGGTAATGTGCCCAGTCTTTCTGGTTTTCCATGTAGTATATCCTGAGGAAACACCCAATTTCCTGATTGGCTCATTCCACTTGGCCATTAGACTGAGGGTGATACCCTGATGTTAGACTTACTGAGACCCCTTGCTTGTCCATAAACTTGATCCATACTCTGGACATGAACTGAGGACTGCAGTCACTGACAATGTCCTCTGGGATTCCGTAGTATCTGAAAATGTGAGTGAACAGAAGCTCTGCCATCTCAAAGGCTGTGGGTAGGCCAGGTAGGGGAATGAGTTTTAAAGCCTTGGAGAAGCAACTGACCAGCATCAGAATGACAGTGTTATCCTTGAGACTTTGGCAGGTCTGTAATGAAGTTGATGGCAATGTGTGACCAGGGTCTTTGGGGTATTGAGAGTGGGCAGAGTTTACCAGTGGGCAGAGCCCAGGGTGCCTTGGCTTGGGTACAAGTGGAACAGGAAGAAACAAAGTCATTGACCTCTAAGACCATTCTATTCTCCCACCAGTACTTATTTCGAATAAGTTGACATGTCCATTGACTACTGGGGTGTCCTGTGGCTGGGGATACATGAGCCCAAGTGATGAGCCAACCTCAGAGTCGGGGGCACATACATGAGACTGGGAGGACAAGCTTCAGGGGAGATTGTGAGGCTGGGCTTGTGCATCTCCTTGTCCACCTTCCATGTAATAGCATGGACAAAGCATTCAGGTGGCAAGATTGGAGTGAGTTCTGGGTTGTTGCTGGAGATAGTATGGATTCTGGAGAGGGCATCAACCTTAGTACTCTTCATGCCTGGTTGATATGAGATAGTTAATTGGAACTGGGTAAAAAGGAGCACCCATCAACCATGAAGGGGATTCAGTCTTTTAGCTGTTTTCAAGTATTCCAAGTTCTTGTGATCTGTGAGGATTACAAAAGGGTGTGTGGCTCCCTCAAGCCAGTGTCTCCATTCTTTGAGAGCTAGTTTGATGGCTAGAAGTTCCTGGTTCCCAATATCATAATTTTGTTCTGCTGGGGTGAGTTTCTTGGAAAAGAAGGCTACTGGCTGTAGCTTGGGGTTCTCTCCAAAGCGCTGCGATGAGACCCCTCCTACTCCAGTTTTTGAGGTGTCTACTTCCACAGTGAAGGGTTTGATCAGATCAGGGTGCTTGAGAATGTGGGCCAATGTGAAGGTTACTTTGAGCTGCTTAAAGGCCTTTTTGGGGGCTGGGTTCCACTGGAGATGTTTTGGACCTTTCTTAAGCAGAGCAGTGAGTGGTGACACTGTCGTGCTAAAACCTTTGATGAAGTGATGGTAGATGTTTGTGAACCCCAGGAAGCATTGCAGCTCCTTTAATGTGGTGGGAATGGGCCAGGAAGTGACTGCGGTGACTTTACTGGGATCCATGCTCACTCACTCTAAATTGATGATATAATCAAGGAAAGTGATCTGGGTGACATCCATCCATCCATCCATCCATCCATCCATCTATCATCTGTAGCCGCTTATCCTGTTCTACAGGGTTGCAGGCAAGCTGGAGCCTATCCCAGCTGACGATGGGCGAGAGGTGGGGTACACCCTGGACAAGTCGCCAGGTTATCACAGGGCTGACACAGAGACAAACAACCATTCACACTCACATTCACACCTACAGTCAATTTAGAGGCACCAATTAGCCTAACCTGCATGCCTTTGGACTGTGGGGGAAACCGGAGCACCTAGAGGAAACCCACGCAGACACGGGGAGAGCATGCAAACTCCACACAGAAAGGCCCTCGCTGGCTGCTGGGCTCGAACCCAGGACCTTCTTGCTGTGAGGCGACAGTGCTAACCACTACACCACTGTGCCGCCCCTGGGCGATGTGGAATTTGCATTTTTTCTACTTTAACATGTAGGTGGTTCTCTAGGAGCCTGGTTAACACTGTTCGTACATGTTCGTGGTGGGTAGTTTCATCAGGGCAGTAAATCAGGACATCATTGATGTATGCTATAATGTACCAACCATCCCAGCATGTCTCTAAAGAGGTCATTTAATGAGGCATTGGAAAATGCTGGGAGTGCAAGAAAGCCCATAAGGCATCACACAATAATCAAAGTGCCCTTGAGCAGTCCTTAATTATTCTAGGGCAGAGGGTACTGTAGGTACAACGCACAGTCCCTTTAAGAAACTACATTTCCCATCAGCAAACTTCCGCGTTGACCTACATCACGCCTGGGCGGGATCACCAACGTCACATCCTCCATGAAGGCATAAGTAATGGAACAACGCTTCTGTCTCTCTCTCTCGTCTGGGATGTCAAGCCATCTGGACACAGAGATACCCCGCACCAGAAAACCCAAGAAAAGATGTCTTTTTCTTTCTTTCTTGCAAGATCCACGATTCAGCACGATTTCTTTGTTTACCCCTGGCCACGGTAAAAATCCAAAATTGCGCGATTTTGACTCAGACTGAGATATAACCGGTTTCCTTTGTTCCTTATAAGTATGTATGACTGCAGCCCAAGCAGTTAATTTAAAGTTAAGAAGCGGCTGGATCCCTTCTAACTAAAAAGCGCTGTGCACATTATTCTGATCAGAGACTCTCTTTTCATCATGAGCAACCATGCGTCGGACCAATAGATCCTCTGTTTCCACGGAAGTGACTCACGTGCTCCACAACGGTGAAACTCCAAAAGTCTTGGAACATCTTCTCATAATCTCGCGTAGAGACGAGATACTGAAGTAAGAGACTGGCATTTTTGGGCACAAAACCTAGTCTTAGGAATTAGCTTTTATGAAGCAGTGTGAATTTAAACTCAGGAACTGTTTAAGTGTGCACACTGATTTTTGTGTTCCATAATTGTTCTATTTTGTTTTGATCTCTCAGTTTTTTTAATAGATAAGTTTTGCATGCTTTCTTCTATTCCTTCCCAACACTCTTAATTTCATTCTTACACATATTTGACCTCATCAAGATTTCAGTGGTTTTAGTAATGCTATAAGCTAGTGAAATTAGCCTACGGCTAATTATTTTGTCTCATTAGCATCCAGGGCTAATTGTATTGTCTCAAGGGATCACAAGGCCTCCACCACATGGAGTTAGCTACACAGAGCTAATCTTTTGTCTCCAACATGTGGTCATCCTCCCCCACACCTTAGATAACATTCCTTTGTTCTTAACTCCATGAGGTAGGATCCTTGGGCCTTAGCTAGCCACATATGGCTAATTCTTTTGTCTTAGCAACGAAAGCTAACTCCCTTGTTTACTTAGAAACACGTGGTTAACTCCACACACACACACACACACACACACACACACACACACACACACACACCTAGCCAGCATTCAAAGCTAACTCCTTTGTGGTAGGCCAGAAGGCCTTACACACACACACACTACATGTTTCATGTTTAATGTTTAATTTCCCCTTAATACACACACACACAAACACAACCACACACACATATACATACCTCACTGTTTGCTGAAGATTTCAACCGTTTATGCTTGCTTATTTGTATATAATGATTCCAACTGCTATTATCCATTTTTATCTTTGTTATAATAAATTCAATTATTATTGAAACTGTGTGTTTATTTGTGTTCCAATACTTTTGAAGTCACCCAAATCTCAAAAGAATTCCAAGGTGCATGAGTTATGTAATACGTTAAGTAATAATAATTTGGAATTATCCATAATTTAGCTGTTTTGATAATTTATTATTAAGCATCAAAATTAATGGTATGATTCAATGAGACTGATTCAATGAAAACAATTCAATGAGAATTATTCAATGGTATGATTCAATGAGACTGATTCAATTTAATGATTTAATGAGACTGATTTAATGAGATTGATCACTTAATCACCAATTGCACCTACAGTACCAAAGGAAGTGGGTATGGATACTTTACTGTGATTTGATTGAGGCCTCTGTAGTCAATGCATGGGTGCAAGCCCCCCTTTCTTTTCCACAAAAAAGAAGCTTGCTGAGGCTGGGGAAGTAGATGGTTGGATGTACCCCTGTTGTAGGGCTTCCTGCATGTACTCCTCCATGGCGGCTTGTTCGGCGATTGATAGTGGACAGACGTGACTGCGAGGAGGGGTTGTGCCTGGGAGAAGGTCGATGGCATAATCATAGGCTCGATGAGGAGGAAGGCTGCTGGCCTTTTGTTTACTGAACACTTCTTTAAGCTCATGATAGCATGCAGGAATCTGTTCAATACCTCTGGGTGAGGGACTCTCAACAGATGTGGAGGCTAAGGTGACTTGTGGGTATTGCAAACAGTTCTGGAAGCAAGAGAGTGACCACTGGAGAATCTCTCAGTGTTGCCAGGAGATGAGGGGATCATGGAACTGAAGCCAAGGGAAGTCCAGAACTATGGCATGCTCAGATGTCTGGGTGACTAACAAGGTGAGTATTTCTATGTGAAGGGCTCCAATCTGGATTTCTAGTGGGGTAGTGATGAGCCCTTCATCTATGGGGCCCCCATCAATGGCTTTGAGATTCACTGGTCATTGGAGCTCCTCCATGGGCAGGTTGTACCTCTGGACAACCTTGAGGTTGATGAAGTTGCCTTCTGCCACCGAGTCTATGAGGGCAGAGAGAACATGGGTCATGTTTGGGAGTTTCAACAGTACCTGAAGTTTTAATGAGTGAAGTGAGGACATGGGCTCAGAACTCACCAGGCTGGCAGGGCTAGATTCTCTCCTGGGGATACCTTCCCTTCTGGGATTAGGTGGATGGACTGGGCGTTTGACTAGGAGGTGGTCTGGTTCACTGCAATAGAAGCACAAACCCTCTCTGTGCCTTCGGTCTCTTTCAGAGCCTAGCAAGTGAGTATGGGAACTCTCTCCATTGGAGTCGGGTACTGTGGGGATGGTGCACAGACTGGCGCATGCTGTAGTGAGAGTCGGTTGCTAAGCAGATGGTCCAGTCAGATAGCCAGGTCAATAAGAGAGTCAAGAATAAGCTGTTCATGGCATGCTAGCTCCATGAGCACTTCTGGACATAGTCCCTGTTGGAAGGTAGCCTTCAGAGCTGGCTTGTTACACCCGCTTCCAGCCACTAGTGTGCGGAATTCCAGGATATACTCAGCTACTTTCCTATCTCCCTGCTGAACTGTGAGTAGTTTTTCACCTACTTCTACTCCCTGAAGTTTTAGTGAGTGTGGTGTGGACGTGGGTTCAGAATTCACCAGCCTGGCAGGGCTAGATTCTCTCCTGGGGATACCCTCCCTTCTGGGATTAGGTGGATGGACTGGGCATTTGGCTAGGAGGTGGCCTAGTTTGCTACAGTAGAAGCACAAACCCTCTTGGTGCCTTCAGTCCCTGTCAGAGCATAGCAAGTGGGTATGGGAGCTCTCCATTGGAGTCAGGCACTGTGGGGATGGTGCACAGACTGGAGCATGCTGTAGTGAGGGTCGGTTCCTAAGCAGATGATCCATTCAGATAGCCAGGTCAATAAGGGAGTCAAGAATAAGCTGTTTGTCACAGCATGCTAGCCCCGTCAGCACTTCTGGACATAGTAAACAGTATATCAGAGATTAGGCAAGGAAGCAAAGTCAAATAAACAATGTATTTTTTTTAAACTTTAATTTTTATTGGATTTTTTCATTCAAATACAATAATACACAAAAAACAAACAACAAAGAAAAAAAACCTTCCATTAACAGCTTATAGGTCCTCCATTCGGTCACAATGGAACAATTCTGTCTTGTTCAGTTGTCATGACTATCATTTCTAGTGGTATCATCCTTACCCCTTCTGTAATAATTCCATTTCTCCCATTTCCTTTCAAACTGTTCCTCCCTCATTCTTAAGGTATGTGTGAACCTCTCCATATCATAAATCTCCTCCACAATGCTCAGCCACTGATCTCTAGCTTGGGGGGGGGGGGGTCTACCTTATACCAGGCCCTTGTAATTGCCTTCCTGCTAGCCACCAATAATACTTTCACCAGGTATTTATCTTCTCCTTGTACGCCCTCTTGTGGGATGTTCCCCAGATATAATACCAAAAAAGTCTTAGGTATCTCATATCCCTGTCAAGGACCAGACAGGAGAGGAGATCAAATGCACTCAAACCACAGTTTAATAATAACAGGGGAAAAGGGAGTTGGGAGAATGTGTGTGTGAAGTTCAGTGGCAGGAGGACTGAGAGGCAGGGATGGCTGAGGTCTCCCATCCAAGTACTGACCAAGCCTGGCCCTGCTTAGCTTCTGAGATCAAACAGGATTAGGCATTGTCAGAGAGGTGTGGCTGGAGGCTGACAGCACTTGGGTTTCAGGCAGTCTTCCAGCAGTAGTCCCTCAGCAGGCTGGAGTTAGTGATCAGGCTGGAACACAGAGTCACAGATCAGATAGCAAGATAGGGGACAGAAATGCAGGGTCAGGTTACTGGGGCTGAAGAGTAGGGCTCCAGGCAGGGCTGCTCACACCGGGCTGATGGAGAGGCAGGCGAGCAGCAGGGCTGGGCAAGCTGGAGATCAGGCGAAGGTACAGGAGAGGCAGGCAAGAGGCAGAGTCGACAGGACAGAAGGAAGATCAGGTTACCGGGGCTGGAGAGCAGACAGAGTCAGACGGAACAGAATATCATCAGGAGTCAGAGTAGTAGGAACACAGAGCAGGTTATAACGCTGGAAGTTGCAGATGATCTGACACTGAGGCTTGGGAGAACTGCAGCTTAAATACACACAGGGGGGAAGCAGGTGATCGGCAACAGCCAATGACAGTCACTGAAAGTTAATAAGAGGAAGTGAGAGCGGGCGTGGCCGGTAATGCTGAGTGGAGATGTTACCTGAAGAGAGAAGCCTACAGGTAGGACCATGACAGAACCTCCCCCCTCAAGGGACGGCTCCAGAAGTCCCTAGCCACAGATCCACCAAGACGGGCGGGAGGAGGGGGAATACCGGTGGAGGGTCAGAACTCCTCTGACCGGTCAGTGTCCAAGGCCTCAGGATCTGGTTCAGAATCGGACTCGGGGACAGTAGCGGTTGGTGCATCGTCATTCCGACAAGGACCCCTTGGTCGACCCCTCCGGTTGGCCGGCTGGTCCGGACGCAGGCGATGAAAGGTACTGAGGAGGGTACAGTCTAAAATTCTCCCAGCAGGAACCCACATCCTCTTCTCAGGACCATAGCCCTCCCAATCCACCAGGTATTGGAGGCCCCTGCCCCTGCGCCGTGACTTCAGCAGTCACCGGACGGAGTAGACCGGGCCACCATCGATGAGACGAGGAGGAGGAGGAGAAGGTGCAGCTGGGACCAGCAGGCTCTTGTGTACTGGCTTAATCTTTGAGATGTGGAAGGTGGGGTGCACTCTCATAGACTTGGGCAGTCGGAGCCGGACAGCAGACTGGCTGATTATCCTCTGGATCGGAAATGGTCCAACGAACCGAGGTGCCAGCTTACGAGACTCCACCTGGAGGGGCAGGTCCTTGGCTGACAACCACACCTTCTAGCCCACCTGGTAGGTGGACGCAGGCGTCCTCTGCCGGTTGGCTCCAATGGAGTAGCTGGTGACTGACTTGAGGAGTGCAGCGCGGGCTTGAGACCAGGTGCGGCGGCATCAGCGTGCATAGGTGAGGGCAGATGGGCAGGTGACCTCTCCCTCCTGGCTGGGGAACGGGTGGTTGGTAGCCATACACGCGGTGGAATGGGGACAGTCCAGTGGCTGAGCTGGTGAAGGAGTTGTGAGAGTATTCCACCCACAGCAGGTGCTCACACCAGGCCCTAGGGTTGCATGACACCATGCACCAAAGTGCCTTCTCCAACTCCTGGTTAGTCCGCTCAGACTGGCCGTTGGACTGGGGTCGAAATCCGGAGGTGAGGCTGGAGGTGGCCCCGAGCAGGTGACAGAATTCCTTCCAGAAAGAGGAGGTGAATTGTGGCCCCCGGTCCGAAACAATGTCCCTGGGCAGCCCATGGATGCGGAAGACCTGCTGCAGGACGATCTGGGCAGTCTCTTTGGCCGACGGTAGTTTTGGGAGGGGAACAAAGTGTGCCATCTTGCTAAAACGGTCCACGATAGTGAGTATGACAGTCATCCCGTTAGAAGGGGGCAGACCCATAACAAAATCCAGGGAAATGTGGGAACAGGGTCGCATAGGCACGGGCAGAAGCTGGAGCAAACCGGCAGGAGGCCGGCTGGAGGATTTATTCTGATTACAGGTAGGGCAGGCTCGGACGAAGTCTCACACATCCCTGCTCATAGATGGCCACCAGAACCGTTGGGCGAGCAGGTGGTAGGTGCGAGTGGAACCAGGGTGGCAGGCTAGACGGGAGTCGTGTCCGCATTGTATAACCTGGGATCGCAGGTTTTCAGGAACAAAGAGGCGACTTGCAGGGCATGCACTGGGGCTGGGTTGGTCACGGAGGGCTTCCCGCACTCGTTCTTCGATGTCCCAGGTCAGAGCAGCAACCATAAAGGGGTCAGGTAGGATGGGAGCCGGATCCTTGGAAGAGGCATCATTCTTCTGGAACTGGCAGGAGAGTGCGGCAGGCTTGGTGTTGCGAGATCCGGGCCAGTATGAAAGGGTGAAATTGAATCTGGTGAAAAAGAGAGCCCAGCGGGCCTTTCTGGGATTGAGTCGTTTGGCGGTGCGGATGTATTCCAGATTCTTATGGTCTGTCCAGACCAGGAATGGGACTACGCACCCCTCCAGCCAGTGACGCCATTCCTCCAGGGCGAGCTTGACCGCCAGCAGTTCCCGGTTGCCTATGTTGTAATTGCGTTCGGCTGGCGATAGCCGGCGGGAGAAGAACGCATAGGGGTGGAGTTTGTTGTCATCCGCTGACCTCTGTGAGAGCACTGCCCCAACTCCCACATCCGAGGCGTCCACCTCAACGATGAATTGCCGCTCCGCATCTGGCATCTGGAGGACGGGAGCAGTGGTGAACCGAGCCTTGAGGGTGGCAAAGGCTTCGTTGGCAGCCGGAGTCCAGGTGAAGGGCTGTTTGGTGCTGATCAAGGTGGTGAGGGGTGACACAACGGTGCTGTAATTACGAATGAATTTCCTGTAGAAATTAACGAAGCCCAGGAACTGCTGAAGCTTCTTCCTGCTCTCTGGTACTGGCCATGAAGTCACTGCTGAGACTTTGGCAGGGTCCATCTGGATGCTCCCCTCTGCCACGATGTACCCCTGGAACACCACAGACTTGGCGTGAAACTCACACTTCTCTGTCTTGACGAAGAGGGAGTTTTCAAGGAGACGACGGAGCACTTGCTGGACATGCTGGGTGTGTTCGGACAGGGTTTTAGAGAAGATCAGGATGTCGTCGAGGAAAACGAACACGAACTTGTTCAACATATCTCGCAGGACATTATTCACCAGAGCCTGGAATACCGCTGGCGCATTGGTAAGGCCAAACGGCATCACCCGGTATTCATAGTGACCAGTGGGGGTGTTGAACGCGGTCTTCCACTCGTCTCCCTCCCTTATCCGAACCAGGTGGTAGGCATTCCGGAGATCGAGTTTGGTGAAGACCGTGGCTCCCTGGAGCAGCTCGAAGGCGGAGGTAAGCAGTGGGAGAGGATATCGGTTCTTGACGGTGATGTCGTTGAGACCCCTGTAATCGATGCAGGGGCGCAGGGATCCATCCTTCTTTCCCACGAAGAAGAACCCAGCGCTGGCGGGAGAAGAGGATGGATGGATGAGTCCAGCAGCCAGAGAGTCACTGATGTAGGCCTCCATCGCCTTCCTTTCCATGGTGGACAGAGAGTAGAGACGGCCCTTGGGTGGTGCAGTGCCTGGGAGGAGATCAATGGCGCAGTCGTCGGGCCGGTGAGGAGGCAAGGAAATGGCCTTGGCTTTGCTGAATACCTCCCGAAGGCTGTGATAACACACTGGGACATTAGTGAGGTCGGGGCAAAGCTGGCAGGTGGAGTATGAGGGGTTAGAGTGGAGGCTCGTAAGCAGGTCCAGTGGCAGTCCTTGCCCCATTCTCTTATCGCTTCAGTGGCCCAGTCGAGGTGAGGACTGTGCTGGCGGAGCCATGGATAGCCCAGGATGAGAGGTTGGCTGGGAGAATGGAGCAGGTGAAACTGGATGGTTTCATGGTGGTTGCCTGACAGACTCATCGGGACAGGGGCAGTGAGGCGGGTGACGGTGCCAAGGAGATGGCCATCCAGCGCCCTGGCTGGAACGGGAGAGGATAAGCGATGGCTTTGCAGACCCAACTGGCGCACAAGCTCGATGTCCATGATGTTAGCCTCGGCGCCAGAGTCAACCAGGGCAGCCAGGGTGTGGGTGGAATCCGACGGACGAAGGCAAACTTGGAGCATAGGTTTCTGGCTGGTGGAGGATTGGATGATCATTGAGTTCAGCCGGGCCCCTCCTATGTCTGGTGAGCTCGGGCTTCTCCGTGCGCTGATGACTGACTGAGTCTGGTGGGCCCTCTCTCGTCGATGGGTCTGGACCCGGCGGTCAATGCGGACAGCCAGGGCGATGGCCTCATCGAGTGTTGACGGTTGTTCGTACGAGACCAATTCGTCCTTCATGTAGTCGGCCAGGCTGTGCAGAAAGGCGTCCACCAGCGCCTGCATGTTCCACTTGCTGCGCTGGGCCAAGATCCGGAAATCGATCGAGTAGTCAGCCACTGTTCGTCTGCCTTGGCGAATACTCATCAGTCCTCCGGATGCCTCTACCGCCGACGAGCCCAGGTCGAAGACCTTAATCATCTCCGCTGCAAACAGGGAGAAGGAGGCACACGCCGGTGTCCGGCGTTCATACTCAGCAGTCCCCCACAGGTGGGCGCAGCCAGTCAGACGAGTGATGACGAAGGCCACCTTCGCTGCCTCTGACGCAAAGGTTCTGGGCTGCAGGTCGAACAGCAACCGGCAGCTGGTCAGGAAAGCACAGACTTGGGAGGGGTCACTGTCAAAACGCTCAGGACTGCCGACCTTGGGTTCTGGGGCATCGAGTGCAGCAGGAGCACCTCCCGGAGCTGGCCAGTCAGCGGCGGGTATGACAGGGGCTGATGCAACAAGGAGCAGCGATGGTTGACTCGGAGGAGCAGGGGGTGCTAGGGCTGTGAGCAGCTGGAGTGCTTGGTCCAGTCGTTGTTGCTGTTGCCCAAGCTGGATCAGGGCTGCAATGTCGGCAGACATCCGACTGACATCTTCAGTGCGCTGCAGCCAGTCTAGGGCAGAAGGTTCGGGCGCTGACTCTATATCTAGGTCAGATCGTTCTGTCAAGGACCAGACAGGAGAGGAGATCAAATGCACTCGAACCACAGTTTAATAATAACAGGGAGTTGGGAGAATATGTGTGAAGTTCAGTGGCAGGAGGACTGAGAGGCAAGGATGGGTGGTGGTGACATCTGAGGTCTCCCATCCAAGTACTGACCAGGCCCAACCCTGCTTAGCTTCTGAGATCAGACAGGATCAGGCGTTGTCAGAGAGGTGTGGCTGGAGGCTGACAGCACTTGGGTTTCAGGCAGTCTCCCAGCAGTAGTCCCTCAGCAGGCTGGAGTTAGTGATCAGGCTGGAACACAGAGTCACAGATCAGATAGCAAGATAGGGGACAGAAATGCAGGGTCAGGTTACCGGGGCTGAAGAGTAGGGCTCCAGGCAGGGCTGCTCACACCGGGCTGATGGAGAGGCAGGCGAGCACCAGGGCTGGGCAAGCTGGAGATCAGGCGAAGGTACAGGAGAGGCAGGCAAGAGGCAGAGTCGACAGGACAGAAGGCAGATCAGGTTACTGGGGCTGGAGAGCAGACAGAGTCAGACGGAACAGAATATCATCAGGAGTCAGAGTAGTAGGAACACAGAGCAGGTTATAACGCTGGAAGTTGCAGATGATCTGACACTGAGGCTTGGGAGAACAGCAGCTTAAATACACACAGGGGGGAAGCAGGTGATCGGCAACAGCCAATGACAGTCACTGAAAGTTAATAAGAGGAAGTGAGAGCGGGCGTGGCCGGTAATGCTGAGTGGAGATGTTACCTGAAGAGAGAAGCCCACAGGTAGGACCATGACAATCCCAGAATCTCCCTCAGCACACTCCAGACTCCCTCCCAGTATCCCTCCATCTTTTGACATTTCCAAAACACGTGTATGGTCTGCCTCCGCTTGACCACACAACCTCCAACATGATTTCTGGTCTGGTGTGTATCTCCCCTTAATCTTTGGTGTTATGAAAAACCTTATAATGTTCTTCCACCCAAATTCTCGCCATACCCTGGAGCTAGTGGCTGAGTGTTGAACCTTGCACACTTTATACCAGTCATCTTCTGTTATTTCTATTCCAAGCTCTTTTTCCCATTTTTCTTTAATATAGACAGTTGAATTACCCCCACTGGCACCTATAGCTTGGTATAGAGCGGAGATTACTCTACATTTTCTCCCTTCATATGCATTTATCATTATTTTAATGATCATATTCTGTTCTTTGGGTTCTTCTAACTTTATTTCCTTTAAATAATAATCCCTCACCTGAAAATATCGAAAAAGTTAGTTTGCCTCCAAATAAAATTTCTCCCTTAAAGCCTGAAAACTCTGCATTTCCCCCCTCTCAACTAGTGTGCATATTGCTGTAATACCCCTATGTGCCCATCTCTCAAAGCCCCAATCACTAATTCCTGGTTTGAATCTCTTGTCATGGGTTATCCACCTTAGAATCTTTGCTTCGGTCTGTAGTCCATACTTTCTCACTACCAAGTACCAAATCCCCAATGTGAATTTAGTTATTGGGTCCAACAATCCCTCTTCCCTCTTAAACAATTCCCTATCAGTTATTAATATTTGTACTGGGCTAGCCTCTACCTTCATTTCTATATCCTTCCATCTAGCTACATATTCTCTATTACACCAACAAGTTACAGCCCTAAGCTGTGCAGCATAGAAGTAGTCTTGCAGATTCGGTACCGCCATGCCCCCTTTGTCCTTGGGGAGCTGCATGGTGCAATATTGAATCCTTGGCCTCCTACCCCCCCAAATGAACCTGGATATCCATCTACCCCACTCCATAAACTGTTTCTGTGGTATCATTACTGGCAGAGTTTGAAACAGGTACAGTAGCCTCGGTAATACATTCATCTTAATTATTTCTATCCTTGAACTAAGATCCAATTGTAGTATTGACCATCTTCCTATATCCCATCTGAGTTCCTGGTTAATCTGAATGTAATTTGCAGCGTATAACCTCCCCACTCCCTTTGTGATGTTCACTCCCAGGTATCTAGTTGTTTCTGAATTCCACTTAATTTTGTATTTCTCTTCTAACTCTGGTGTAGGGGCATAGTTTATAGCCAGGATTTGTGTTTTGGTAACATTAAGTTTGTATCCTGAGTAATATCCATATTCCTCCAGTAGGTTCATCAGTGCAGGAAAGGACTCACTGGGTCACTCCAAGTAGGCTACCACATCATCTGCAAACAACCCTATCTTATGTTCTCTACCATTCACCTCCACCCCTTTGATGCCCTGGTTCTGCCTAATCGCCTGTGCCAATGGCTCTATAAATATTGCAAAAAGAGTTGGAGAGAGACTACACCCCTGTCTAGTAGACCTTCCCAGACAAAAGGGGTCCGTGAGACTACCATTCACCTTAATCCTAGCAGTCGGTTCTTGATATAACGCCTTAATACACTGGACAGATTCCTCATCGAAACCAAATCTTTCTAACATCTTATATAAGTAAGTCCAATTGACACTGTCAAAAGCTTTCTCTGCATCTACACTAACTAATATTGCACTATTCTTTGTTTGTTGAGTCTCTTCTACAATGTGTATCATCCTCCTAATATTGTCCAGTGTCTGTCTTCCGGTAATAAAGCCGGTCTGGTCTTCGTCTATAATGTCAGTCATGAATGTCTCAAATCTTTTGGAGATTATTGAGGTGTACATCTTGTAATCCACATTTAGTACTGATATTGGTCTATAGCTGCTACAATGCTCTTTATTCTTGGCCTCTTTGGGTATGATTGTGATAATGGCCTCCCTCCATGAAGGAGGGATTTTTCCCTTCTTTAATTGTGTGTCTAAATGAGGCCAACAGTACCGGGGTCAACTCTTGTCTAAAGGTTTTATAGAATTCTGAGAGGAATCCATCACTGCCAGGAGATTTATTGTTCTTCATCTTAGAGATTGCCCTTTCCATTTCCTCCTCTGTGATATCTGCAGTCAATAATGTATTCTGCTCTTCCTCTATTGATGGTAGATCCAACCTGTCCAGGAAGTTTCTCATATTATGTTCGTCTGCCATTGCTGGTTGTGTGTATAAGTTTTGATAATATTTCCTGAATACGTTCTCTATTTCGTCTGGTTCAGTAAGCAAGTCATTAGTCTGGGGGTCTCTAATTTTGTATATGGTGTTCAATGCTTGTTGTTTTTGTAGTGACTTCTTTTAAGGCACTTCTTCTAGACGCCGTTGAGGTGTTTTTAATTGCACGTGGTTTATTTAAACAGAAAGGTCTTCGTATAACGTCCACCATAACTCATAATAATAAAGGCAAACAAAAGGGTCCATGAAACAAAACGATAAACCAAGCGTGGTACAAGCACTACTCTAATAGTATGCCGCTGTTGATTTGTTATTAAAAACCTATATGCCTGCTGGCGTCACCAAATGTCCACAATTCCAAATTCCACAATATTCCACAGTTCCAAGTTTCCACCAGCTCACACTCCGACTACCAAACAGACTCCCTGTCTGTGTGGCACCCTCTACTAATTGTGCACCGCCTCTAATTGGACACCTGTGCATCAATTAGAAAACCGAGGCACTCAAGGGCCAGGTTAAGTTGCAGCATAATTCTAAACAATTCCATATTCTGCCAGCAGGTGTCCATGTCAACATAAATGAATCAAATTGGCTCCTATACACCTGCCTCCTTATTAGTACCGGGTAAGGTACAATAACAAAAATAAACGAAAGAAACAAAAAGGAGCCATACTAAACAATCATAAGCCATTACTGCCATTTCCATCGCATTGCATGACAAACCAACATAAGTTTCACCACATGTACATTTTTTTTTTTGTATTCAAGGTCCATATGTGCAGCAATGTCCTTTCAAGAGCTCAAATTCAAGAGAGTCTTTCTTGTTAAGAGCTTACACATAGTCCATAATAGTCCGTATGCCAAAGGCATGATTTCTGAGTCCATATCTCATTGGTGTATGTTCTGCATTATGTCTGTGTATGTACGACGCTCATGTGTGCACGAATAGAGTCCATGGCATGGTCCTTGTCACACATGTGAAGATCAAGGTTCAGTCAGTGTAAGTGGCAGGAAATTCAAGTTCTTAATACACAATATGCATCACAATTCAACTTCATATTCTTGTCCACATCACACATTCAACTTCATGTTCAATCAGACATTTTTTTTTTCCAACTTCATAGTCATGGTGCACATCACATCATATCGTTCTCTAACAACAAGCAGACCTTTGCAATTGGCCTGTCTATAACACTCGTCTTTGTTTTCAGGGTCACACTATGTACCACCCCCCTTTTATCCTTCTTCGTGTCAATTACCCTCCCCAACATCCAAGATGCCCTAGGGGCAGTAGGGTCAGCAATTAACACGACATCACCACATGTATAGTTACGCCTCAATTTCAACCATTTCTGTCTTTCCTGTAAGGTAGGAAGGTATTCCCTAACCCATCTTTTCCAGAATGTATCTGCCATGTATTGTACCTGTTTCCATCTGCACTTACTATACATGTCGGTGTGGCAGCGGGGGCGTGGTCAAGCATCGGTCTGTGACAGGAGGGTGGAGCCGGGGAAGGTGAGTGGCAGATTCGCTACACCTGACGGTAATTAACCTGTGTTTTGTGTGTGTTTTCCCAGTAAACCGCTCCCTATTTTAAGAGGCTGAGAGAGAGCAGAGGGAGCGCGACCCGGGAGTGGAGGCTGAGAGTGTGTCTGTGTGCTGCGAGTTCTTTTAAACTGAAAAGTTTATTAATAAAATACGCAGTTACTACCTCCAAACGTTGTCCTGCCGTCCTCTGTGCTCCACCCACGCATTGTCCGCGCTACAGTGGTGCCGAAACCCGGGAAAAGGTGGAGCACCAGTGCTACAGCTCCATGGAATCCTCCCCGTTCGCGGACTTGGTCCACGCCCTCGCCACGGCTCAGCAGAGCCAGCACCAGGCACTCGTCACGCTCCGAACGGAGCAGGAGCGCCGCTTCGAAGCCCTGGTGCTGGCTCAACAGGAAGATCGAGAGGCGTTCCGGCGGCTCCTCGCGTCGGCGGTGTCCACCAGCGCCCCGGCCGCGGGCCCGTCTCCCCTCACTGTGACCAAGATGGGCCCGCAGGACGACCCCGAGGCTTTCATCACCTTGTTCGAGCAGGTCGCCGAAGCCTCGGGGTGGCCGATGGAGCAGCGCGCGGCGCGCCTCCTCCCCCTCCTGACTGGAGAGGCGCAGCTGGCCGCATTACAGCTCCCCGCCGACCGCCGGCTGGCCTACGCTGACCTTCGCCGGGCCGTCCTCCAGCGCGTGGGGCGCACGCCGGAGCAGCAGCGCCAGCGCTTCTGCGCGCTGCGGATGGAGGAAGCCGGCAGCCCGTTCGCGTTTGGCCAGCAGCTCCGGGACGCCTGCTGGCGGTGGCTGAGGGCCGAAGATCGCGACGCCGAGGGAATCATCGACCAGGTGGCGCTGGAACAGTTCGTTGCCCGCTTACCAGCCGGAACCGCGGAGTGGGTCCAGTGCCACCGCCCGGCGTCGCTGGATCAGGCCGTAGGACTGGCGGAGGATCATCTGGCGGCTGTACCGGCGGCAGGACAACGGATGACATCGTCTTCTGTCTCCTCTTCTCTCTCTCTGTCTTCCCCCCCTCTCTCTCTGTCTTCCCCCCCTCCTCCCGTGTCCCGTCCTCGCCCCATTCCCCCACCACGGAGGCGGGGGCCGGCCCCACCCCAGCCGGCCCGCCGCACCCGTGGTGCCCTCCCGTTTCTCCCTTCTGTGTCTGTCTCTCCCCCCCCTCAGGTGAGTGAGCCCCAGAACACAGTTGCAGAGGGGAGGCCCGGGCCGGTTTGCTGGCGCTGCGGGGAACCGGGCCACCTGCAGCAACAATGTGCAGCGATGGAGGTGGGGGCGGTGGTGCGGATCCCCGACGCGCCAGAGGCTGCCCTCGATCGGGCCGGAGCGTATCGCATACCGGTAAGTGTACAAGGGGCTACATATCAGGCGTTGGTGGATTCAGGCTGCAATCAGACCTCGATCCGCCAAAGCCTGGTGCAAGACGAGGCATTGGGGGGAGCACAAGGGGTGAAGGTGTTGTGTGTACACGGGGATATTCACAGCTACCCGTTGGTGTCAGTCCACATATATTTTAGAGGGGAAAAATCTATAGTGAAGGCGGCGGTTAATCCTCGCCTTACCCACTCTTTGATCTTGGGGACCGATTGGCCGGGATTTCGGGGTTTAATGGCACGCCTAGTAAAGAGTGGGTCCTGCCGGTTGACGGGGGAGGGTCCCGGTGTCGCTTTGGCTGGAGCGGCGGTCGCAGAGCCGTCTACGTCACCTCCGCGACAGGGGGAGGAGCCGCCGGCCCCTCCTCTTTCTATTGGGGAATCCCTCGTGGATTTCCCACTGGAACAATCGCGAGACGAGACTCTGCGACACGCGTTTGACCAAGTGAGAGTAATCGATGGTCAAACGCTCCAGCCGAACGCCACCCCGTCCTTCCCCTATTTTTCCATTTTGAAGGATAGATTATATCGAGTGACGCAGGACACTCAGACGAAAGAGCGAGTCACCCAGTTATTAATTCCAAAGAGCCGCCGGGAATTGGTATTCCAGGCGGCCCACTTTAATCCCATGGCTGGACACCTCGGGCAGGATAAGACACTCGCCCGGATAATGGCCCGATTCTATTGGCCGGGGATTCGCGGCGACGTCCGTAAGTGGTGTACGGCGTGCCGCGAATGCCAGTTAGTAAATCCAGCGGCCATTCCAAAAGCGCCCTTGCGCCCCCTACCATTAATCGAGACCCCGTTCGAAAGAATTGGGATGGATCTCGTTGGGCCATTAGATCGGTCAACACGAGGGTACCGCTTTATATTAGTCCTGGTGGACTATGCAACGCGATACCCGGAAGCGGTGCCTCTTCGCAATATCTCAGCACGCAGTATTGCAGAGGCCCTCTTCCACGTCATCTCCCGGGTTGGAATCCCGAAAGAGATTCTGACTGACCAAGGCACCTCGTTTATGTCACGAACACTGAGCGAACTGTATGGGCTACTAGGTATTAAGCCGATCCGCACCAGCGTTTATCACCCACAGACGGACGGTTTAGTTGAACGGTTCAATCGCACCCTCAAGAATATTATTAAAAAATTCGTAAGTGAGGACGCACGTAACTGGGATAAGTGGCTCGAACCCTTGTTGTTTGCAGTGCGAGAGGTCCCCCAAGCCTCCACGGGGTTTTCCCCGTTTGAATTATTATACGGGCGTAAGCCGCGCGGCATCTTAGATGTTCTGCGGGAAAATTGGGAGGAGGGACCTTCACAGAGCAAAAACGAAATTCAGTATGTTATGGATCTGCGCGCAAAACTCCACACGCTCACCCACCTAACTCAGGAGAATTTGCGGCAGGCCCAGGAACGGCAAGTCCGCCTGTACAACAAGGGCACGCGCCTTAGAGAGTTCACTCCGGGAGAGAAGGTACTCGTCCTGTTGCCCACATCGAGCTCCAAATTAATCGCCAAGTGGCAAGGACCCTTTGAGGTCACACGGCGAGTCGGGGACGTCGACTACGAGGTTAGGCGAACGGACAGGGAGGGGGCGCTACAGATCTACCACCTCAATCTGCTGAAACTCTGGAATGAGGAGGTCCCCGTGGCGTTGGTGTCGGTAGTTCCTGAGAAGGCGGAGCTGGGGCCGGAGGTCCCCAAAGGGTCATTGGCATCACGTACCTCTCCGGTCCCCTGTGGAGACCACCTCTCCCCGACCCAACTCGCGGAGGTCGCCCAGTTGCAGGCCGAGTTTTCGGATGTGTTCTCGCCCCTGCCCGGTCGCACGAACCTCATAGAACACCACATAGAGACGCCCCCGGGGGTGGTAGTGCGTAGCCGCCCTTATAGACTACCCGAACACAAAAAAAAGGTGGTTCGGGAAGAACTTCAGGCCATGCTCGAAATGGGCATCGTCGAGGAGTCCCACAGTGACTGGAGCAGCCCAGTGGTCTTGGTTCCCAAGGCCGACGGGTCGGTCCGGTTCTGTGTGGACTATAGAAAAGTCAACGCGGTGTCTAAATTCGACGCATACCCAATGCCTCGTATTGATGAGCTGCTCGATCGACTAGGCACGGCTCGCTTTTACTCGACACTGGATTTGACGAAGGGATATTGGCAGATCCCCTTGACTCCATTATCCCGAGAGAAAACGGCCTTTTCCACACCGTTCGGCTTACACCAGTTCGTCACACTTCCGTTTGGGCTGTTTGGGGCGCCCGCTACGTTTCAGCGGCTGATGGACCGAGTCCTCCGGCCGCACGCCACCTATGCGGCCGCGTACCTAGACGACATCATCATTTATAGCAATGACTGGCAGCGGCACCTGCAACACCTGAGGGCCGTCCTTAGGTCGCTGAGGCGGGCGGGACTCACTGCCAACCCGAAGAAGTGTGCGATTGGGCGGGTGGAAGTACGGGCAACGGGCAGGTGCGTCCCCAAATTAATAAGACTGCAGCGATTGCGGCCTGCCCGAGGCCCAAGACCAAAAAGGGGGTGAGACAGTTCCTGGGGCTGGCTGGCTACTATCGTAGGTTTATACCTAATTATTCGGACGTCACCAGCCCGCTGACTGACCTCACTAAAAAGGGGGCACCAGATCCGGTCCAGTGGACGGAGCAGTGCCAGCGGGCTTTCTCTGAGGTAAAGGCTGCACTGTGTGGGGGGCCACTCTTACACTCCCCTGACTTCTCTCTCCCTTTTTTGTTGCAGACGGATGCGTCGGACAGAGGGCTGGGGGCCGTTTTGTCCCAGCAGGTGGAGGGGGAGGACCGCCCAGTCCTATACATCAGCCGCAAGCTGTCAGTGCGTGAGGGGCGCTACAGCACCATTGAGAAGGAGTGCCTGGCGATCAAGTGGGCGGTCCTCGCCCTCCGTTACTACCTGCTGGGGCGCTCTTTCACCCTCTGTTCGGACCACGCGCCCCTCCAGTGGCTCCACCGCATGAAGGATGCCAACGCGCGGATCACCCGTTGGTATCTGGCACTCCAACCCTTCAACTTCAAGGTGGTCCACAGGCCGGGGGCGCAGATGGTCGTGGCGGACTTCCTCTCCCGTCAAGGGGGGGGGGGAGTCGGCTGCGGGCCGGACGGGCGCCCGGCCTGAGTCGGGCGGTGGGGGTATGTGGCAGCGGGGGCGTGGTCAAGCATCGGTCTGTGACAGGAGGGTGGAGCCGGGGAAGGTGAGTGGCAGATTCGCTACACCTGACGGTAATTAACCTGTGTTTTGTGTGTGTTTTCCCAGTAAACCGCTCCCTATTTTAAGAGGCTGAGAGAGAGCAGAGGGAGCGCGACCCGGGAGTGGAGGCTGAGAGTGTGTCTGTGTGCTGCGAGTTCTTTTAAACTGAAAAGTTTATTAATAAAATACGCAGTTACTACCTCCAAACGTTGTCCTGCCGTCCTCTGTGCTCCACCCACGCATTGTCCGCGCTACAGTCGGTTTTCTGGAATAGACCAGGGGCTAGTGTGGGTTGACCTTTGAGTAGTAAGAGGTGGTTGGGTGTTCAGGGTTCGAGATCATTGGGGCTATCTGAGATGGTGGTTAGTGGACGACTGTTAACAATTGCTTCGACTTCACAGAAGAAGGTGTGAAGGGACTCATCATCCAACGTTTGAGTTTGGGTTATGGCCAGGAGTGTTTGCTTCACTTGTCTGATTAACCTTTCCCAGACCCCTCCATAATGTGAAGCGGCAGGTGGGTTGTAAATCCATTCTATGCCTCGTTGTTGTAGGGCAATGTGTAGTTTGTGGCTTTCATTCCATTCTTTGACGGCATTCCTGAGCTCACGATCAGCTGAAATCAGGTTGGTGCCATTATCGGATCGTATTTGCTGAACCTGACCTCTTCTGCTCACAAATCTACGAATTGCGTTGATGCATGAGTCAGTGTCCAGTGAATTGGCCACTTCTAAATGTACTGCTCTTGTTGCGAGGCATGTGAAAATAACGCCATATCTTTTTATTTCACTTCGTCCCTTTTTAACTATGATTGGGCCAAAATAATCTGCGCCAACATTTGTAAAGGGTGGTGAATCAGGCGTTACCCTTTCCTTTGGCAAGTCTGCCATCTTTTGCTCACCTAAGCATGCATATTGTTTTCTGCAGAATACACACTCGGATCTGATCCTTCTGGCCAGGGTGTTTGCTGCCGGTATCCAGTATTGCTGTCTCAGTTTGGCTAACATGTGATTTCTTCCACAGTGCCCTAGTTGTTCATGAATGTGTCTGAGCAGCACTTTGGACACGTGGTGGTTTTTTGGAAGGATGGCAGGATGTTTCTGTAATTCTGGCATGGCCATTCTGCTTAGCCTTCCTCCTGTACGCAGGATTCCATTCTGCAGAATTGGATCGAGCATTCGAATGTGGCTCTGGCGGCTTAGGTTTGCCTTTTCCTTTTGTAGAGTCTCCATTTCCTCAGGAAACGCTTCCAGTTGAGTGTGTTGAATAATTGCGTTCTCCGCTCTTTTCAGGTCATTCAGTGTCATGGGTTGTACGATCATGCGTTTTTTCACCTTTTCCATTTTCTTTTCCAACAGGTTTTCCTTTTCAGGTGTGGAGTTCGTCGTGGCAAGTTGGGTATTTCCTTTCGTTTAGTACTTAGGTTCTTTAGCAGGTCTTTCAGCTTCAATAGCCATGCGACTGCCCTGGTAAGTTTGGTCCAATTTGAGTGGTGGTGAATAAATGCATGCGTAGGAGTGTGCTGCTCCTGCTCCTTCACCACTATGTTCATCATGAGAACATTCCTTTTGACTTCCATGTCATTTTCCAGTTCTGTTTGTGGCACGAGTTCGGACTTGGGCCACTCGAATGGCTGGCCCTTCAGGAATTCTGGACCATTGAGCCAAGTTTTTGACTGCAAGAGTGCACTTGCCTTGAGGCCACGAGATGCGCAATCTGCCGGATTTTGTTTTGTGTTTATGTATTTCCATTGGTTGATCCATGTCATCTCTCTGATTGTATTTATTCTATTGGCCACGAATGTTTTGAACCTTTTGTTCTCGTTCTGAATGTACTTTAGTGTTGAAGCACTGTCAGTCCAGAAGGTGGATGGTTCCAGTTGTAGTTGCAGCTCTGATCGAAGGAATGCGTCTATTCGTACCGCAAGAACTGCTGCAGTTAGTTCCATTCTTGGCATTGTGGTTTGTTTCAAGGGTGCAACTCTGGATTTCCCCATTATGAATGAGGTGTGTATTTCATGGCTTGAACTGGTGAGGCGGAGGTAAGTGACACAGCCATAGCCACTTTCCGAGGCGTCGCTAAAATGATGAAGCTGAGCAGATGTTACTGTACCGAAGGTTTTGGGCTTAATGCACCTGTCAACTCTGAGCTCTCCAATAGAGCACAATCCGTCCATCCATTCTTGCCACTGATACAAGTAGTGGTCTGGTAAGTCTTTGTCCCAGTCATATTCATGCTTACAGAGATCCTGAAGTATGTTTTTTGCAGTGAGTGTGAATGGGCATATGAGTCCGAGTGGGTCGTATACTGAAGAGATGACGGAGAGGATTCCCCTACGAGTGAACGGCTGGTCTTTGAGGCTTACTGAAAAGCTGAGCTTGTCACTCTGGATTTGCCACTGTATTCCAAGGGTTTGCTCTGTTGGCAGCTCACCGGACTCTAAGTCCAAGGTTTTGACATCACTAGCCCTGTCTGCTTGTGGAATGGAGGCCAAGACTGCTCTGCTGTTGCTGATCCATTTGTGAAGTCGGAAGCCTCCCATTGAGCAAGCAGTTTCCAACTCTTTGCACAATTGCACGGCGTCAGCTTCTGTAGCCACCGATTTCAAGCAGTCGTCTACATAGTAGTTACACTTTATTGTATCTACTGTCTCAGGCATGAAGAACTCCTTGAAGTCTTCCGCACATTGTCTTAGGGCAAAAGATGCACAGCTTGGGGACGATGATGCGCCAAACAGATGCACTACCATTCGGTGTTCTTTTAGTGGCTGGCTCAGGTCACCATAAGAACCGCAGAAAGTCCACATGCTTCTCCATCACTCACACTTGATGAAACATGCTTTCGATGTCTGCCATGATGGCAATGTTCTCTTTTCGGAAACACAACAGGACACCTACCAGGTTGCCAGTCAGGTTCGGGCCTTGGATTAGTTTGTCATTCAAGGACGTTCCTTGGAAAGAGGCTGAACAGTCGAACACCACCCTCAGGGTGCCTTTCTTCGGATGATGAACAGCATGATGCGGCAAGTACCACACCTTCCCACTAGAGGGCGCTAGTTCGTTGAATGGAACCACCTCTGCATGATTCTTTTGTAACATGCTTTCCAAGAAGGTTGTGTATTCACTGTGATACTGTTCATCCTTTTCCAATTTCCTTTTGAGAGACATGACTCGCTGGTGGGCCTGTTGGTAGTTGTTCGGCATTGTGATATCACTTTCTTTGAAAGGCAAAGGTAAGTAGTAGTGCCCATTTTTAATTTCCTTTGATTTTTCCATAATGGACATAAAACGTTTATCTTCTACTGACATCTCGCTCTTCTCTTCAGCTGCCAGTTCTGGGAAATCCTGCTGATACTGCTTCATCAGCAGGTCATTCACATCCCTTATGGATATGCGGTTTACAGTACATGAGTGAGTTCCATGCCCTTCACAAGTTGCTTCATGCATGAGGCCGTTGACGACCCACCCTAGAGGTGTTCTCACAGCATAGGGCCCAGTACCCTCACTGTTAATTACCTCCCAGGGCTCCATAACCTTTGCAGCGTTTGTGCCTATAAGCAACTCTATATCGGCATCCAGGTGTGGAATTGTCACGTTGTGTAAGTATGTCCATTTTTCCAGGTATTCCTGTTTGGGTATATGATGTTTCGAGACGGGTAAGTGTGTTTGGGTATAAGTTGGTGGCAGCTTGTGGTATTGCACACCATCGATGCTGCTTACCTCGAGGCCAGAGATGAGACTACTGTAGATTCTCCTTTCCTGTCCTAACGTACAGAGCATGATTGAGACCTCCTTGCCAGGGATGTTCAGTTTGCTTCTCAATGAGTCTGTACAGAATGTGGCTGAGCTGCCGGGATCTAAAAACGCATGTGTGAGCACCGTCTCGTCACTGTTGGACAACCTCACCTTCACAGGTACTATGGCTAGGGAGTACTGGTCAGAGGTACCGGCCCCCATTGGGTCGCTATTGTCCACTGACACCATGGCATTACTCAAGGTGGTGTGGCTACTTCTGACCTTGCTGCTCTCCTTTCTAGTGGGAATGTGAAGGACTGTTGGATGCGGGAGTGAGCAGGTTTCACATGTCATTTGGTTTGTGCACGTTTTCCCAAGATGGCCCTTCGAGAGGCAACCAAAACACATTCCCTGGGCCTTCAGATACTGAATTTTCTCTGTGTTGGGCTTGGACCGAAAAGTTTCACATGTGTCAAGATTGTGATTTCCATTACAGTACATGCACGAGTCCATATTGGTAGGTGGAAGTTGTTTGCGAGTGTGTGAGTCATAGCCTTTGACCACAGGAGTAGCCACTGTGGTGGCAAAGCTGGGGCTGCTACGGGGTTTGGCCTTCACCTGTAGCTTGGACTTTGGTGCTACTTTGGTGTCGGTTGGGAACTGGATGTCCCCGAAGACCGGATCTAGCAACACCCTAGCCTGCTTCTCCACAAACTCCACTAAGTCCTTGTATTTTGCCCTCTGGGCCTTTTCCTCCATGCTGTACACAACTCCACGCCACCTGTCTCTGAGCTTGAATGGAAGCTTTGAAACCAGTAGCCTCAAATTACTTGAATTCTCCAATTCTCTAAGTCCATCGATATCGGACATTGTATTAAAACAGCTACGTAAAAACAATGCATACGAACGCAAGTCCTTTCCATGCTCTGGCTTTATGACTGGCCAGTTCAAGGCCTTGTTCATATATGTTGAGGCTATTCTGTAGCTGTTGCCAAAGTTGTAGGCTAATTGTTCTTTGGCTTCTTTATATGCCACAGTAGGATCCATATGTAGGAAGCTGGTGACTAGAGCTCTAGGTTCACCTTTGGTGTACTGTTGCAAATAGTACAGACAGTCATCAGAGTTCTCAGTTTTCCCTTCCACAAACTGTTCAAATGCCTTGATAAATGTCTTGTACTCCAGTGGGTCTCCATCAAATACCGGTATTTCTCTATCCGGTAAAAGAGAAAGTGCCTGCTGTTTAACCAGCAATGTTGTGATTTCTGTATGTTTTTTCAGAACATCAGTTACATTCACGTCATTAACATTAGAACTGGTTGCATTGCCACTGTTTGTGGCGGTGTTGTTACTTGCACTGGGACTGACTGCATTTGGATTGTCTGTGGGGGCATGCTGATGTGCACTGGCACCGGCTACTTGGGCATCTGTACTGTCAATTCCGTCATTTTGTTGCGCACGGGTTATGTGGGCATGCTGTTGTGTTATGTTTTGGACAGTTTGTTGCACAGTTTCGCTATGTGGAGTTACTTGTGCTTGCTTTATTCGTTGCGCAGTGGCAGGTATATTGTATTCTGTGGGCGTGCCGAATTTGTGTAGCCCTGACAAAGAGCGCAAATCCTCTGCTTGTTTATATACTTCCCGCTTTGCCTCGGCGGCAGCGAGTTCGGAGCTTAGTGCGAGCCTCTGCCTGCGCGCTTGAATCTGTGCCTTTCTTTTTGCCATATCGTTTGCCATATCGGCCATGATCATTGCCTCCTCCATGTCGAGGTCGATCCGTTTGCTCATGGCATCCAGCTTGGCCCTAGTGGCCGCGCACTCGGCTTCTGCCTTTAATTGTGCATTTGGGACACGAGACGCGCGGCTTACGTGGCTCGGGTCTTTAGCACTACGAGCTGTCTGCGATACACTGTCCTCTGGCTTTACATCCTTTTCCTTTTCCACTTCCTCATCGCCATCCTCCTTCCGTATCCATTCTAAAGTTTCATCCAGAAAGTCTTTGTTCAATTTATATTTTGGTTCATACCAGTCTCTTTGGTCTGCGTCCTTCTCATCTTCGTCGTCTATTAAACTCTGCACTGTTAATTGTATGCTCCTAAATTCAACTAAAAATTTATCAAATAACTCAAGTTGGGAATTTACTGTGTCTTTGTCTTGGCCAGCTTCTATGAGGTCATTAATTTCGTTTCTTTTTCGAGTGAGTACGCCAAGTTTCCCTCTACGGGTTCCCATTAATTTGCTTAACTCTCTCTCCTTATCATAACCAGTTTCAGTTGGACCGTCAGACATTTTTTAAACAAAAAACTTCAACACAATGTCGAGTCCAAACAAGAAAATGCGGTGCTTACACAGTCCAGTATTTAACTTAAACGAGGAAGTGATTCACTAACTAAACAAGGGCACAGAGTTCAATTCTAAACGAGCGCAGATGCTCCAACGATAGCAGTAAGTTGTCTATCACTGGGCGCGGCGGCCCCAATGACAGCAGGTGACTGTCCAATCGATGGGCGCGGCGACCCAAGTTCAAGTGAGAGCTCGGCGGCTCGGAGAAACCCAGTTTTACTCACGGTAGGCCGTCCAATGTCACAGTCTCACCAAGCACGAAGCAGCAGGCCCAGGCCTCATCAGCTAAAATCCAAAGCACAGCAAATAATCCAAACGTTCTGCGATCCCAGCTCCCTGATAAGGGTAATCCAATACTTTCGTCGATCACAGCGACTTCAGCGCAGCCCTTAATGAGCCGCTCAGGTGTTCCAACTTGCAATCAGCCGGCGTTTCTAGCTGCGTCTTGAGGCTTGCTTCTTCTTGGGTTCTTCGTGCTTACTTCTGTTTTCACAACTTCTTTCCAGGTTGCTTTTCTTTCAGCGCTCTTGCCTTTCTTCTTCTTGTCGCGTTTATTCTTCTCCACGCAGGGTCCAGAGAGAGTTCTTATTCAATTTTTTTTCGTCTTCCTCTTCTTCAGGTGGATTTTAATGAAGCGAGGGTTTTAACTGGAGGGATGGTTTTAAATGATGCTCTTCTTTCTTCCTTACTTGCAGATGAGGTTTTTAACGTTTCGATTCCATTTTGACTTGCAAGCAGGTTTTTAACGATGTAGTGACTTCTTTTAAGGCACTTCTTCTAGACGCCGTTGAGGTGTTTTTAATTGCACGTGGTTTATTTAAACAGAAAGGTCTTCGTATAACGTCCACCATAACTCATAATAATAAAGGCAAACAAAAGGGTCCATGAAACAAAACGATAAACCAAGCGTGGTACAAGCACTACTCTAATAGTATGCCGCTGTTGATTTGTTATTAAAAACCTATATGCCTGCTGGCGTCACCAAATGTCCACAATTCCAAATTCCACAATATTCCACAGTTCCAAGTTTCCACCAGCTCACACTCTGACTACCAAACAGACTCCCTGTCTGTGTGGCACCCTCTACTACAGGGGTGTCAAACCTGATCCATAAAGGGCCTTGTGGCTGCAGGTTTTCATTCCAGCCATGCAGCAGCACACCTGACTTGGCTCATTCAATCAACTGAACTGTCTTCACACAGTCAAATACTTGCAGCCACACCCACCCTTGATTAAAGGGTGGGTGTGTCAGTTGATTGAATAAGCCAAATCAGGGTGCTGCTGCATGGCTGGAATGAAAACCTGCAGCCACACGGCCCTTTATGGATCAGGTTTTACACCCCTGCTCTACTAATTGTGCACCTCCTCTAATTGGACACCTGTGCATCAATTAGAAAACCGAGGCACTCAAGGGCCAGGTTAAGTTGCAGCATAATTCTAAACAATTCCATATTCTGCCAGCAGGTGTCCACGTCAACATAAATGAATCAAATTGGCTCCTATAGTTTTCTTATACGTCTAGTCAGTAATCTGCTTGCTTTGGGACCTCCCTCATAATAGGTTTGTCTGACAAATCTAGCCTTCTTTTCCACTTCTGACAGTAATACATTATCAATTTTATTCTTTGTTTCTTTCACTTGTCTAAGTACCTCTGGTTCGCTTGTGGCATTATGTTTTCTCTCCAAATCCTTTAAGTGACCAATTTGTGTCTGGTAGTTCACTAGTCTGGATTTCTTGCGAAGCGTTGTCTGTGCCATCAAATTCCCCCTAATGACGGCCTTAAGCGCATCCCAAAGAATGGTTGGATCTACTTCCCCATTATCGTTTTCCGCTATATACCTATTTATATCCATTTTCATCCTTTCCACCAGGTCTTTGTCATTCAGTACCCCCACATTCATCCTCCACACTGTAGTCCTCCTTCTCTTGTTTAAGTTTATTGTCAGGTAGACTGCATTATGGTCTCATAAATACGCTACCCCTATCCTACAGTCCTCTACCCTATGCACATCTCCCTTTGTCATGAAGAAATAGTCCAACCTTGAATACATTTGGTGTGGGTCTGAATAGTGTGTGTAGTCTCTCTCCAAGGGATGTAGGTCTCTCCAAACATCTACTATTCCCAAATCAACCAGTTGCGTACTCATATATCTACTAAGCCATGTCCTATTCTTCTTTGTACTAGTCTTATCTAAATTGTAATTCATCACCATATTGAAATCCCCTCCACATATTAAGATCCCCTCCAATTCTACATTAATGATATCAAATAATGATTCAAAGAAGGTTTTCTTGCTATCTGGAGGTGCATATACATTGATCAGTGTCACTCTCTGTCCCTCTAATTTACCCTTTACCATTATGTACCTTCCTTCCCTGTCACACATTTCTTTTTCAGGTTCAAATTTGGTTGAATTTGTTATTAATATGGTTACCCCTCTCCTTTTACTTTGTTTGTGGTAAGTGCTATAAAATGTGTTGTTATACCCAAATCTCTTTAGTTTCTCATGTTCCTCTGTAGACAAATGTGTCTCCTGCAGAAACACCACCTGCATTTTTTCTTTTCTGAATTTGGCCATAAACTTTGCCCTCTTAATTGGACTACTCAGCCCATTCACATTCAGTGATACCACTTTAACACCTTCATGCTGCATTATACATCAGTTCCCCAATGCACTTTCATTACCCATAAGCTAAACATGGACACAAAAAAACAACAACAACAGCTGTTCTAACTAAACAACAGTAAACAAAAAAGTGATCTCCCATGGTAAACTGGGGTTCTTTATCTCTCCCCATTTCCCCTGTTGGTGAGGAGAGGGGAAATCCTCTCGTAAGAGGGCCCCTCTTAGCGATGGAAAACTCTCCAAACTGAAGTCCTCCGTTCACGCTAAAAATGTCCAACATATTCCAACCATCACTCCTGGCCTTGTCCTTATGATTCTTTTAAAGCCAACAAAACATTAGGCATAGGGATATATTTTTACCCACACTGTCCAAACCTCCCCACTTAATGAAGAATGAAATAAAATAGAATAGCATACCCCATTCAGTAAAACAAGTAGGCTAACCCATAAAAAAACAAAAAGAAAAGAAAAAAAAGAAAAAGAAGAAAAGAAAAAAACAAAAAAACCCACAACAACAAACAAACAAACAAACAAACAAACAAACAAACAAACAAAAAAACCCACAAATATATACATGTGTGGGCTATGTCATTCAGTTCGTCTCTCATAGCATGCGTAACAGTACTTAGCAGCTAGCATCTAGTGTTTCCCCTCATCCTTCGCCCAAATAAAATATGCCTAAAGGCTACTTACGTAACTTTCAGAAATCAGCCAGGGACCAAATATTGTCTTTGGGAAAAATAATAAGAATCCAAATAAAAAATACAAAAGGTCGTGCCTGTTCCGTGATATAAGCCACAGAGAAAATTTCTTCTCACCTCCTCTCATTTCTTCCAAGTGAACCTTTTCAGCTCCTTCCTTGCTCTCCCAGCGATGTCGGTCTCCTGGTCCCCAACTCTGCGCCACTTGAAAGCGGACTCAAGCTGCTGCTCCAGCGTCGGTTGTTCCTCTATCAGTCCATCTACCTTCATTCCCTTCTCCTCCATCGCCCATGCAGCTTCTTGTGGACTGCCATGGGTCTTGACGCCTCCTTGCCAGTGGACTCTCAGTGCCGTTAGTGGTGACTGGAACCTAATCCCTTCTCCCTTTAGAATTCTCTTCAGTCCCGCATAGATACGATGCCTTGCAGCCACCTCCGCTGAGTAGTCGTGGTCGAACGTCACTCTCCTTCCCCCAATCTCGATTTTCGTCTGCCAGGCCTTTTTGAGGATGTCCTCCTTGATTTGGTACTGCAGGAAGTTGACAATGATCGCTCTGGGGTTCTTGTCTGGGGCGGGTCTCGGTGCCAATGCTCTGTGAGCACGTTGTATTTGTAGACTAGTATCTTCCCCGAGTTTAAGCTCCTCGCAAATCAAGCGCTCTATAAACTCAGATGCCGAATCCTTCTCTGCACTCTCTGGTACTCCCCAAACTCGAATATTGTTCCTTCTTGATCTCCCTTCTAAGTCAGTTACCTTCTCCTGTAACCGCCTTTGCTGCTTGAGGGAAGTGGCAAGAATCCCCTTCAGATCTGCATTCCACTCCTCGGTCTCCACCACGCGCTCTTGCATGTCTGCAATATCTCTGCCCTGGGCTTCCATTCTCCTGTCGATAGCCTCAAACCTGTTGCCCATCTCCTCCTTAAAAGTGGCTAGTTCTTGTCTCAATATACTTCCTAGATTTTGAATACTTTCTCAAATGTCCTTCATTTCTTTTCGGTTTTCCTCACTATTGGTCCCAATCTGCTTGGACATGTTGTCAAAGCCGGCCTTCATGCTAGCTAGCATGTCTTGGTTAGCGGCATCTGACCTATCATCTCCTTTTCTATTTCCCATTTTTTTCTTGCTCTCTTTGCTTCTTCTCCGTTTCTTTTTTGGACTGTTCCCTTTTATTACTCATCCCCTCTCTGGTTGCATGTTTGAATTTTGGCTTTTCGATGTTTTATCACTTCATCCACCGGGAGCTCCTGATTTAACGTCTATCCACTCATTTGCTAAACCGGAAGACCCCCAAATAAACAAACAATGTAAAGCAGGGTCAAAATCACTGGGAATCAAAACACAATAACTAAGGCTTGGTATGATCAGGTATGTGGACACAGAACAATAATTCACAACTGACGTGAGTGTTTGCTGAGCTTATATGGAGCTGTGATTACTGGGATAATGGAAAACAGGTGTATTTCCTAGAATTCAGGAGATGAGGTGCACTATGGTGCTTGGGAAATGTAGTCCACAGTGGCCATATTTGGAGGCTGCTCCGAACTCAGATTTTCAGTGCTATTACTGACACTAGTGCAAATTACTGTGACTTTAGTCACAGTCTCTATCTAGTTCTTCTTCTTCTTCTTCTTCTTCTTCTTCTCCTAATATTTTTAAGACACTATTTCTCCCTCATTTTTTGACCAATCATCACCAAATTTCACATGAAGTATACCTCTAGGCTGAATTACATTGCTGACTTTTGGTGGTGATCCGGATCACCGAACCAGAATGATCCATGAAAAATGTTTTTTTTTCAATCACTTATAACTCTGTCAAGTTTCATGATTTTTTCAATCAGTTTTTTAGAATTTTGTTTAGGGCAGCAGGGTGCAACTTTTCCTCACTAAGCATCATTCTCTATCTCTTACCATTCCAGATCTATAGGGTACGGTGACCAGACATCCCAGTTTGTAACAGCTAGTACAAATTACTCTGACTTTAGTCACAGTCTCTATCTAGTTTCTTCTTATCTTGTCTCCTTTTCTGTTTGTCACATGTACATACAGTAAATTAGTGCAGGTTACTGCATAGTCTTAGAAAAAAATATCTTTAAGTCTTCTCAGCTTTATAAAGAGGTTCTGTTCATGAGTGTCTCTGATTGGGAAGTCTACATGTTGTAAGGTTTTACACTGAGGAGCAAATCAAATAACTGTGTTATATACAGTACCTATATACAAGTGTCATGTTTCAGAATAACTTGTAAGTATTGCTTTTCCATGAAGGCATTAGGGGCACGTTATAGCGACCTTGAAGTTTTTCTGTGGTTCAGTATTTCACCCAGAGCACAATGTAAGGGCAGTGACCACTGACCTATGAACGCTGACCCACAACAGGACAAGATACTGTAGTTGAACCTTTGCACCCTCATTAGGAGAATTACAGACCTCACAGGCTGTATGTGTGTTGAAGCAGATTTGAGAATGTGTGTGTGTGTGAGTGAGAGAGAGAGAGAGAGAGAGAGAGAGAGAGAGAGAGTTACAGCTACAGTACATCCTGAACGCAGTACTACAGATAAACAAGTCTCTATTGTAATGAAGCTTGCATGTGTTCAGTGGCTGCTGTTGGGATGATTGTGACCCTGCAACAAAGAAGACAAATAGCTCCCAAAGGGCAATTTATTCCTGGCACCAACCCCCTTACACACACACACACACACACACACACACACACACACACACACACACACACACACACACACACACTTACTTCTCCTTCCCTCGTGAGTTTCACACCTGTTTTTCTGCATCAGCGTCTCCATTTTCTCTCTGTTCAATTCAACATTTCCTTCTTTCTCTTGCTCTCCCTAGTACACCTCTACTGTGTCTTCTGTCCAAGCATTGATTGATTCTAACTCTTTGCACTTTCCATTTCCATGCAACAGCACTGCCAATGACTGTGGAATCAGCTCCCATCTGCTTCATCCATCCATCCATCCATCCATCCATCCATCCATCCATCCATCCATCCATCCATCCATCAGTAATGCTGTCTACGAAGCTCTTATTCATAATTCATCAGATGTGTGCTAATAATTCATTGTAATTCACTGACAATGTCTTAAGCACATTTAGGAATTCTAATAATGTCCTAGAAAGCACCAATAAAAGGCTGCATTGTGCTCATGTGACCTTTTCCTGGTCAGTTTTCAGCAGTCATCCTGTCCCAAATGGCACACTTGTGGTTCTCATCTGTGTCTGCCCCCGAGGCCAGAGTGTGTTCTCATTTTGGGCTTCAAATTGTTGCACACAAGTGCCCCAACACACCCCTACTGTACCCTTTAATGAAACATGCAAATTATTGCTGCATTCCATTTTGGTCAGAAGTCAGTACTGGGAATGACATCACACCCAAGTTGATCGCGTTCCAGCATAGAAGTTGGAAAATCAATATCCGCGATTTCCAGCCAGGTTAGCCATTGTTAGCAAAGCCAGTTGATAACAATGCATTACAGATAGAAGCTGGACAGCACTGTGTGAAGGACTGATTTAATGAGACACAAATAAGACAGTGTGAATAAACTGGATATTACTATAGCTTTCACTCTATTGATATGCAGAGTAGCCATCTTGGATTTTGAAGTCAGGGTTAGTGAGAGTCCCCTGAGTTTCTGAGCCAGGACTCTGAAGTCAGGGGCGTTCCAATTACTGGGGAAATCCTGACTTCCCAGTACAAATGAAATGCACCATATTTATCCAAACTCCTTCAACTACAAGTGAGGACCAGTCACAGGAAGCAACAAGGAAGTTTAACAAAGAGAAAAAGACCTTCAAAATCAGTATTTATCTTTTGATAATTATTTAACTTGTCATAAAGCAATAGACTCTGTAAAATAAGTAATTCATCCAAGCTTGATATATATATAAAATATACAATATACACAAGTCAAAGTACTTCCCACACCATTCATGGTGTGTTTGGCAGTGCCGGAGTCTATTTTGTAGCCCTCGGACTCTCGCCTATATTACATAGCTAGGGTTACAGTGGGGGGCTCGTCCTCTGGTAACTGTGAGAGTTTGACTCCCCACTCGCATCTGAGATATATATATATATATATATATATATATATATATATATATATATATATATATATATATATATATACTGTATATCTATGTATGTGGTGTATGCATGTAGAAATAGTTAAGGTGGGTGGAGCAAAGAAGCACGGCAGGCCAGAACTGAGTTTGCAAAAACCCTTTTTATTTTAGCTTTTCAGCTTTTACTTATTTTCCCACATACACACACAAGTGTTCTCATTCAGGGAGAGCCCCCTTCCTCTGCTCTCCCTCTCCTCTTATAGGGCGTGGTCACTGGGGAAGACACACAAACACAGGTTAATTCCTGTCAGGTGCAGTGATTCTGCCACTTACCTTCCCTGACTCCGCCGTCCATTCACAGACCGATGCTTGACCATGCCCCCGCTGCCACATACCCTCACCGCCCGACTCAGGCCGGGGAGCCATCTGGCCTGCAGCTGACAACCCCCCCCCTTGACGGGAGAGGAAATCCGCCATGACCATCTGTGCCCCCGGCCTGTGGACCACCTCGAACTCAAACAGCTGGAGTGCCAGATACCAACGGGTGATCCGCACATTGGCATCCTTCATGCAGTGGAGCCACTGCAAGGGCGCATGGTCTGACCAGAGGGTGAAAGGGTGCCCCAGCAGGTAGTAGCGGAGGGCGAGGACCGCCCACTTGATGGCAAGGAATTCCTTCTCTATGGTGCTGTACCTGCCCTCGTGCACTGACAGCTTGCTGCTGATGTACAGCACTGGATGGTCCTCCCCCTCCACCTCCTGGGACAGAACAGCCCCCAGCCCTCTGTCCGATGCATCCGTCTACAAAACAAAGAGGAGAGAAAAGTCAGGGGAGTGTAACAGTGGCCCCCCACACAGTGTAGCCTTTACCTTAGAGAAAGCCCGCTGGCATTGCTCCGTCCACTGGACCGGATCTGGTGCCCCCTTTTTAGTGAGATCAGTCAGCAGGCTGGTGACATCCGAAAAATTAGGTATAAACCTATGAGAGTAGCCAGCCAGCCCCAGGAACTGTCTCATCCCCTTTTTGGTCTTGGGCCTTGGGCAGGCCGCAATCGCTGCTGTCTTATTGATTTGGGGACACACCTGCCCATTGCCCAAGTGGAAGCCCAGATACCGTACTTTCACCTGCCCAATCGCACACTTCTTCGGGTTGGCTGTGAGACTCGCTCGCCTCAGTGACCTAAGGATGGCCCTTAGGTGTTCTAGGTGCCGCGGCCAGTCATTACTGTAAATAATAATGTCTTTCCAGGTATGCGGCCGCATAGGTGGCGTGGGGGCGGAGGACCCTATCCATAAGCCACTGGAACATAGCTGGCACCCCAAACAGCCCAAAAGGAAGTGTAACGAACTGGTGTAAGCCAAACGGTGTGGAAAAGGCCGTTTTCTCTCGGGATAGCGGAATCAAGGGGATCTGCCAATATCCCTTTGTCAAATCCAGTGTCGAATAAAAATGAGCCATGCCTAGTCGATCAAGCAACTCGTCAATATGAGGCATTGGGTATGCATCAAATTTAGACACCGCGTTGACTTTTCTGTAGTCCACACAGAACTGGACCTACCCGTCGGCCTTGGGAACCAAGACCACCAGGCTGCTCCAGCCACTGTGGGACTCCTTGACGATGCCCATTTTGAGCATGGCCTCGAGTTCTTCCCGAACTACCTTTTTCTTGTGTTCGGGCAGTCTGTAAGGGCGGCTGCGCACTACTACCCGTGGGGGCGTCTCAATGTGGTGTTCTATGAGGTGGGTGTGGCCAGGCAGGGGCGAGAACACATCAGAAAATTCTGTTTGTAACTGAGCTACCTCTGTGAGCTGGGTCAGGAAGAGTTGGTCTCCACAGGGGACCAGAGCGGTGGGTGATGTCAATTTTCCCTTTTGAACCTCCGGCCCCAACTCCGCCTTCTCTGGAACCACTGACACCAACGCCAGGGACCTCCTTGTTCCAAAGTTTTAACAGATTGAGGTGGTAAATCTTTAACGCCCCACCCCTGTCCATTCGCCTCACCTCATAGTCGATGTCCCCGACTCACTGTGTGACCTCAAAGGGTCCTTGCCACCTGGCGATCAATTTGGAGCTTGACGTGGGCAACAACACAAGTACTTTATCTCCCGGTGTGAATTCCCTAAGGCGCGTGCCCCTGTCATACAGACGGACTTGACATTCTTGGGCCTGCCGCAAATTCTCCTGGGTTAGGTGCGTGAGGGTGTGGAGTTTGGCGCGCAGGTCGATAATGTATTGAATTTCATTTTTGCTTGTTGAAGGTCCCTCCTCCCAATTTTCACGCAGCACATCTAAAATGCCGCGTGACTTATGCCTGAATAATAATTTGAACTGGGAGAACCCCGTGGAGGCTTGTGGGACCTCTCTCACTGCGAATAACAGGGGCTTGAGCCATTTATCCCAGCTTCGTGCATCCTCGCTTACAAATTTTCAAATTATGTTCTTGAGGGTGTGGTTGAACCGTTCGAATAAACCATCTATTTGTGGGTGATAAACGCTGGTGCAGATTGGCTTGATTCCCAGTAACCCATACAGTTCGCACAGTGTACGTGACATAAATGTAGTGCCTTGATCAGTCAGAATCTCTTTGGGGATTCCAGCTCGGGAGATGACGCGGAAGAGTGCTTCCATAATACTGCGTGCTGAGATATTGCGAAGAGGCACTGCTTCCGGATATCGTGTTGCATAGTCCACCAGAACTAAAATAAAGCAATATCCTCGTGTTCACCGATCTAATGGCCCGATGAGATCCATCCCAATTCTTTCGAACGGGGTCTCGATTAATGGCAGAGGGCGCAAAGGCGCTTTTGGAATGGCCGCTGGATTTACTAACTGGCATTCTCGGCACACTGTACACCACCTACGGACATCGCCGCGAATCCCTGGCCAATAGAACCGGGCCATTATTCGGGCTAATGTCTTATCCTGCCCCAAGTGTCCAGGATACTTTGGGATTAAAAGCTGCATTATCGGTTCTTTAGTCTGAGTGTCCTACGTCACTCGGTATAATCTATCCTTAATAATGGAGAAATAGGGGAAGGATGGGATGGGGTTTGGTTGGAGCGTTTGACCATCAGTTACTCTCACTTGGTCAAACGCATGCCGCAGAGTCTCGTGTCGCGACTGCTCGAACGGGAAATCCGCGAGGGATTCCCTGAGAGAGGGAGGAGGAGCCTGCTGCTCCTCGCTCTGATGCGGTGATGACGTAGATGGCTCTGTGACAGCTGATCCCGCCAAAGCCACACCGGGACCTCCCCCTGCTGGACTACGGCAGGCCCCACTCTTCACTAAATGTGTCATTAATTCCTCAAATCCCGGCCAATCAGTCCCCAAAATTATCGAGTGGGTAAGGCAAGGATTAACTGCTGCCTGTACTCTAAATTTTTCCCCTTGAAATAGAATGTGGACCGACACTAAAGGGTAGTTGTGAACCGCACACACAACTGCTGTGCACACACAACACCTTCACCAATTGTGCTCTCCCCAATGCCTCGTCTTGCACCAGGCTTTGGTGGATTGATGTCTGATTACAGCCGGAGTCCACCAAACAAGGGCGATTGGGCGACGCACTGCCAAAACGAAAAAAAAAAATATATATTTTTCTTTTTTTAAAACAAACTTTCACCAGCGCTGCTCGAGGCCGTTTTAATCTGTCTCTGGGTATCATTGTCCAATCAGGGTGGTCTTGCTTCTAGAGTACCGCCCCTTTTGGGGCGATTTCAGTCATGCTGAGAATCGCCCAAGAGTTCACTGATAGAGTCCCATGTTAATGTATTTTTTTTCTCCTGACTGACACTTCAATGCAATCTCTATGGGTTCCGGGGGGGCTTGCCCTAACGTGCTTACGTCACTGTGCAGCGCCGCAAAGTTGCGTTCGATCCCATAGACATATAAACATAGACGCCGCATTCTCCGTAGAATCATACGTCATCCTCACCGCCATATTGGATGTGGCAAAGTGGAGATTCTTCAACCGTCTCTGGTATAGCGTCTAGACAGTAGCCAAGAATAAAGATGCCTCATTCATGTGCTGCGTTTAACTGTACCAACAGGTTTACCGTCCAAACGAGACCACATGGGATTACCTTTCACAGGTGAGACTGGAAAAATACTTTTCAATACTGTTCCTTCAGTCTTCAGTTTCCCAGCTCATCTCCACCAGGTAGGTGTATAGTTAAGCAGTGAGAATTAGATAATACAGTGCCACACTATGATGAACGTTTTTGAACGTATGATGAATGTTTTTAACCTTTCTGAATGTGAAGGAATCAGTGATGTATTTTGTTTTGGTATGACGTTAGAACCTGGCTGAACTCAGTTTGGCGGTCATTCAGCTCACTTTATTCAACGAGAGTAGGTCTGTATGGTGACTCAATAAATAAAACATTAAATTTTTATTTTCATTCGCTATTTCCAGTTTTTCCACTATTTCCATCATTTATCATATTCAGTCTTGTAGGTTGGTTATTGTGGCCTCAGGTTTTGGTAGCTTGCTACGGTATGCTGACTGATTAGTTTACCTGAGCTATCTATTGCGTCTCTGTCGCTAGTTTGCAGTGTACAGGGTATTTCACACACTATTTATAACCATCACATTAAAAGTTATATGTGTTGTTTTGATGCCTGTTTGTTTCCCAAATATATACGTGTGTGTCTTAATGGGTGAATAAAAGGCATCGAGTTAAATATTATTGTAGAAAGGGGCTTTATGAAGTTCAGTCCATTTACTTGCATTGGTTTACGGGGAAGATTTGCCACATCAAATATGGCGGACACTCTGATGTATCCCAGCAACGGGGCCACCAGCTCAATGCGGCGTCTATGTTTATATGTCTATGGTTCGATCCGCTCAGTTTCTGAGGTGAGATGGATGCGGAAAGCAATTCAGTGCGGTCCTTAAAAGAAGTTCCATTTAGTCAGCGATCAAATCGAGCTAAATTGGCAACAAAACAAGTTGGACCCCCCTCGACCAAATCTAAACATAAAACAAATTTCAGCAAGGGGGGGAATCATATACTCGAGGTTTTACTTCAACATGGTCCCAGCGCAAATCCTGGTGAGCTGGCTGCAAGGACGCCTCAGCGGTTTTCTGCTCCCCCTGCTTACTTTTCCACCCTGGAGGTGGCTCCACGGACAACACTGCTTGGATGGTCACTGGAGTTTCAGACATGCATCATTTGTTGGAGAAAATAAAAAAACATGAGTCATCAAAGATTCACATGGGCAGCTGCCTGAAATTTTCAGCTTTTGGGAGAGTGAACATTGCTATACAACCGGATCAGGGCTACAGGCTAGCAGTTCACCGCCACAACGATGAGGTGAGCAAGAACAGGCACATATTAAACCGGCTCATCCAACGCGTGAAATTTTGTGGAGTGTTTGAGTTAGCTCTATGAGGCAAAGACGAAACCTAGGGCTCCAGTCACCATGGTGTTTTTCTGGGTTTGGTTGACTATTGACTTGCTACCTAGGTCAATTTACTTCAGTCCTGTGGACATTTATGGTCCGTGTAGACATAACAGGGGAAAATTGCCCCCCCTGAAAAAAAATTCAGGAGCCGCCACTGCCACCAAAGCCTGATATGTATCCCCTTGGATACTCACCGGTATGCGATATGCTCCGGCCCGATTGAGGGCGGTCCCTGGCGCGTCGGGGATCCGGACCACTGCGCCCACCTCCATCGCCAAGCACTGATGCTGGAGGTGCCCTGGCTCCCCGTAGCGCCAGCATACCAGCCCAGGCTTTCCCTCTGCACCAGTATTCCAGAGCTCACTCACCTGGGGGGGGGGAGACACAGACACGGAAGTCACTTTTTATTTTAACTTTTCAGCTTTTACTTATTCTGTCACATACACACACAAGTGTTCTCATTTGGGGAGAGCCCCCTTCCTCTGCTCTCCCTCTCCTCTTATAGGGCGCGGTCACTGGGGAAGACACACAAACACAGGTTACCTTCCCTGACTCCGCCCTCCATTCATAGACTGACGCTTGACCACGCCCCCGCTGCCACAATATATATATATATATATCAGTGGCAGCTGGTAGTCTTTCAAACAGGGGAGGCTGGTTGGTTATGATATTTCCAGATTTTAAAAGAAAAAAGAAAAAACACATCAATTTTGCTCATACTCTTGCCTCTGATCTGGCTGATTGTTGGCAGGGTCACAAACTGTAAAATAACAGGTTCTTTTGGCCCATTAGCCTACTGTCCAAAATACATGATGGTGGTGTTGGGGGGGTATATTTTAACATTTTATATTTTAAAATTGTGGCATGTTGTTTAAAAATTGATCATTATTGAAAGCAGCTCTTTGTCAGGAACCTCAGCAGTAACAGCAGAGTGTTCTGGACTAGGCACAAGCACTGACCTTGGGGAGCCAAACATAGAGCTGGGTGCCACACATTTCATTCAATGACACTTTCCCTATATTTTACTTATTTTGACTGAGAAATGTTTTATTGACAATTTTGATAACCCTTTACTTTTAATCCAGGTCTGTAGTGTGAAATGTTCTTGGCTGTGTTTTTGTTTAAAAATGTTTTCCAAATTGTAGCTGTGTTTAATTCATCTCCAGAAAAATATATATTCCAATATAATATACTCAGCATAAACATTTTAAATAGATTCTATATTTTTGGTCCATCCATGACATACAGTGGTGCTTGAAAGTTTGTGAACCCTTTAGAATTTTCTATATTTCTGCATAAATATGACCTAAAACATCATCAGATTTTCACACAAGTCCTAAAAGTAGATCAAGAGAACCCAGTTAAACAAATGAGACAAAAATATTATACTTGGTCATTTATTTATTGATGAAAATGATCCAATATTACATATCTGTGAGTGGCAAAAGTATGTGAACCTCTAGGATTAGCAGTTAATTTGAAGGTGAAATTAGAGTCAGGTGTTTTCAATCAATGGGATGACAATCAGGTGTGAGTGGGCACCCTGTTTTATTTAAAGAACAGGGATCTATCAAAGTCTGATCTTCACAACACATGTTTGTGGAAGTGTATCATGGCACGAACAAAGGAGATTTCTGTGGACCTCAGAAAAAGCGTTGTTGATGCTCATCAGGCTGGAAAAGGTTACAAAACCATCTCTAAAGAGTTTGGACTCCACCAATCTACAGTCAGACAGATTGTGTACAAATGGAGGAAATTCAAGACCATTGTTACCCTCCCAGGAGTGGTTGACCAACAAAGATCACTCAGAGAGCAAGGCATGTAATAGTTGGCGAGGTCACAAAGGACCCCAGGGTAACTTCTAAGCAACTGAAGGCCTCTCTCACATTGGCTAATGTTAATGTTCATGAGTCCACCATCAGAGAACACTGAATAACAATGGTGTGCATGGCAGGGTTGGAAGGAGAAAGCCACTGCTCTCTAAAAAGAACATTGCTGCTCATCTGCAGTTTGCTAAAGATCACGTGGACAAGCCAGAAGGCTATTGGAAAAATGTTTTGTGGACGGATGAGACCAAAATAGAACTTTTTGGTTTAAATGAGAAGCGTTATGTTTGGGGAAAGGAAAACACTGCATTCCAGCATAAGAACCTTATCCCATCTGTGAAACATGGTGGTGGTAGTGTCATAGTTTGGGCCTGTTTTGCTGCATCTGGGCCAGGACAGCTTGCCATCATTGATGGAACAATGAATTCTGAATTATACCAGCAAATTCTAAAGGAAAATGGTCAGGACATCTGTCCATGAACTAAATCTCAAGAGAAGGTGGGTCATGCAGCAAGACAACGACCCTAAGCACACAAGTCGTTCTACCAAAGAATGGTTAAAGAAGAATAAAGTTCATGTTTTGGAATGGCCAATTCAAAGTCCTGACCTTAATCCAATGGAAATGTTGTGGAAGGACCTGAAGCGAGCAGTTCATGTGAGGAAACCCACCAACATCCCAGAGTTGAAGCTGTTCTGTATGGAGGAAGGGGCTAAAATTCCTCCAAGCTGGTGTGCAGGACTGATCAACAGTTACCAGAAATGGTTATTTGCAGTTATTGCTGCACAAGGGGGTCACACCAGATACTGAAAGCAAAGGTTCACATACTTTTGCCACTCACAGATATGTAATATTGGATCATTTTCTTCAATAAATAAATGACCAAGTATAATATTTTTGTCTCATTTGTTTAACTGGGTTCTCTTTATCTACTTTTAGGACTTGTGTGAAAATCTGATGATGTTTTAGGTCATATTTATGCAGAAATATAGAAAATTCTAAAGGGTTCACAAACTTTCAAGCACCACTGTATTACTAAAGTAGCCTATTTACTGTTGTTGATGTGGGTCACTTGCTGTTAGCCAATTCACTTTCTTGTACCAGGAGAGCTGAAAGGAACGAGTATTATTCCCTACCTTTTTCACCAAGTCAATTTGAGGCGTTGGTCTACCCTGCTCTTTAATTTTAATTTTTTCCTCGAAAGGAAGACTGGCAAATGGCTTTGCCAAAATTAAATCAGCAATGCTTGGCATCCGTATGCAGCTTTCTTGCTAGCTGACTAGCCCCCTCAAGTTCAAGTTCAGTCACTCAAATAAACGAAATTTCTGGAACTAAGATAGCAAACTTGACAACACTATATTTACACTTTATTTACAATGAAAATATATACAAACTAAAAAAGCTGGTAGAAACTGTATGTAATGAATGAAATCGAAATGTAAGCTGATCTCTTACAATACACCACAGCACTTGCGAATCCGCATGGGACTGAACTGAGATTCACCGCTGCCTGTCTATATTTGAAACGAGCTGTCAATCAAAGAAAATATCCGGCCGCTTTCACCAATCACCAGTCTCGTCGCGGAAAGCTTTGCCATGTCCCTCCCACTGTGAGGCTGGGAGTCCGGTGGGCGGGTGTTTTCGCAGTATTTGTCCAATAACCGTCTTGCATTTTGAGATTGAAAAGCGCATAGCTCCCAAATGCCATTGAAGTCCACTGAGGCTGGGCTGCATCGCGCTGTCACGAGGGGGAAAAACTCACGCACACATTAGGCGAACTGGGGAAAGTTATAACAGAATGATTTTGCACTGTAGTTGGGTTGAGCACATATATTTCTATGATTCTGGATCTGAAATAGCAATGTTATAAGGTTGGCTATAACATAAGCCTAGTGCAATTCATCCTACACGATGTTCGTCATTTTTAGAGGAGGCTGAGCCCCCCTCGTTGTCTTAGAGCAATCGCCCGTGATATATATGTGTGTAACCCTGTTGAAATTGGTTCAGGAGAATATAAATAAGTAACATGTGTAGCCCTGTGGGAATTTGGGGTTATTGAATTCCTAAGTGATATTTTTATTTTGTTTATTGACTTTTAAAATGTGAATGTTATGTTAAAACTGTGTACATGTGAAAAGAATCAAGTTTGTAAAGCACTTACCTGTTACGTTGGCCAATCAGAGTTGGGGTTGGAGGTCGAGAAGGAACAAGAAGTGGTGGTAGTGAGAAGACCAAGCGAGAGAGAATGTGAGATGAGTAAGCAGTTACACTGGTGAATTGTAGAGTTGGTAGAACGCTAATTTTATGTATGCATGTAAGGGTAAATGTTTAGTGACAAACGGACAGTGAGTCACGTATGGACATTCTGCCTGAGCATAGTCGTGTTACACGCGCTTTATATGGAATACTTTGGCTAAAAGTTTCCCGCGAGGATACCGTGAGTGCTAGTCAACCTGATTTAGCTCGTTGGAGTTCTACTTGGACTTGCAAGTGAGAGGCCTGCCCGGCCCTACTTCAGTGTTCAAACCAGTGGATCCGATCCTCGGAGACACATTTATTTGGCTGTGACGCCGCCACCTGTTAACCCCAGCACCGCCAGCGCTGCGAGGCTACCGAGAGGCTGACGGCGGCAGCAGCAGTGAGTTTTATTTCTTGCGCAACGGCGTGAAGTGACCATGTTGTTTTAAGTCTCTCCGCTCCTGAGCCATGCTGCAGGCCTGCATCTCTCTGACTGACACCTTGTTTTGGTTGGGTACCCTTTTTGTTTTCGCTTATTTGGTAATATTTCAGTTTAGGTTTATAAACTGCCAGCTTTAGGATAAGGTTTAGCCTAGGGGTTTTATTTTTGCTATCGCTACTGAAGTGAAACTTTTTTTTTTGTTGAGTTGCAATTGAAAGTGAACTGAACTATCTTGAAAGAACTGAACTGAAAAGAAAAAAAGAATATTTTGTGTTTTGAAGCATATTGCTTAATGTATATATGTAAATCTAATTTTAAGTAAATAGTTAAAATAGTAGTAACATTGAATAATAAGTTTAAAGGTGTAAAGGGTAAAAGTGTTAATTAAAAAGAGAGTAGTTCTACACACATTAGGTTGACACTAAGTTGATAAGTGAAACCCCAAGCTATATATATATTTTAAAGAACACAGGTTTGCCACCTTTCACATTAGTCAGTACATGCTAGAGAGGCACTATATATCCCGCCTCTCGCCCGTAGTCAGCTGGGATAGGCTCCAGCTTGCCTGCGACTCTGTAGAACAGGATAAAGCGGCTAGAGATAATGAGATGAGATATATGTAGGGGCAGCGGCCATGCCCATAACCATGTTTGAAATACACCCATCACAACCAGTTTGAAATACACCCATCTCTGTACTCGATGCCATGCTTTATCTCCTCCCCTTCCTCTGACTTCCTGTAATGGTATTGGAAAGAGAGGATACCTGATACCAGGTACAGTGATGTCACAACTGTTTTAAACTCGAGGCGGGACCGAAATTCTCTCTCTCTCTGGCCATGGATGTCCCCTCTGGTAGACTCCAGGCGTGAAAGAGAGACCGATGCATTTGGCGCTACAGAAGGACAAAGAACCAGCTATTGATACCGGACTTTAGCCAAAGTTCAATGTGCTTGACCTTTACAGAGTTGCAACGATAAATGAACCAGTTAATTACTGCCCTACGCAGTGTTTCAAAGAAGAGAGCCGACTGGAATTCCCTCTCATCTTTTCCAGCGTTGATGAAATTATAAGCAAGACTCTCTTTCTAGATCATCGGGCGCCTGATGAGACGCTGACGAGCTGCGGAAGGAGCAAAACCGCGTCTTTCCAGATCTGCATTCCACGCTATCTCGGATCAGAAGGCTCACTTCAGTACCGTCTTCTTCCCGAATCGGAGAAGGCACACTTCCAATCTCTAACGAGTAAGGCTGGCATCTGGGCAAAGTTGTCAGTTTTTACTTGTAGCTAGTTAACGTGAACACTGTTTTTATTTGAATTAATGTATGATTTAAAGATCTGATGACACGTTTTTGACATCTTTGGCGATGTTTTATAACATAAAAAGTAATTCCAGATGATCCATATATTAATTCACGAAGGCGCCTATTTTACAAGTTATGATAAAAAACGCAGCTATTTGGGCAAATTTGACGGGGCTGCAGCACCCAGGAGACGAATGAGGAGGAGGGGCTATATGACGTCATCGAAAGAATCTTCCTCCTCACTTACCAGTTTGTTGTCGATGCGACAGGTGTTCAGTTTGTCATTATTAGTATTATTATTATACATTATTATATATATATATATATATATATATATATATATATATATATATATATATATATATATGTTATTATGCCTTCGTGTTGTGTTGCTGGCTTTGCTCCAAAACCCACAAGGATGGGGTAAGTTTATTCAAGTTTCCCAGAGATCCCGAGGTGCATGTGAAGTGGGTGAAGCAAGTCAGGCGCACTCGTGACAAGTGGGAGCCCTCACCAACATCCGTCCTGTGCTCTGAACACTTCGATTTGGATTGTTTTGACACCCTTCCCAGCTTAAAGATCTGATGACACGAACATGACTCTATGCAATTTCTTAAATAAACTATACAACATGGCAAACATGTTAGATTTCTGTTATAATTACGTGAAAAGAAGCTGTTGTTACGCGAATATCCAACTTTTAATTGCACAGCGCAAGAAAACTGGGTCTAGCTGGTTTTCTAGCCGTAAACTAGAAGACGTGCCTGCCAATATTATCCTAAATGTATCACGGATCAGGCATAGTCGTAAGCTTATTATGTTTGCCGTTTGCATGCTCCATTAGGAACTATGTATTCAGTGTAGCATACGGCTTACATGATATAAGCAGTGTTTACACATGCAAGACAACAATACACAATATTAAAATATTGATTCCGTAACATTTTGAACAAATACGGGTTGACCTACCAATCCTTGTTATCCAACCTTGTGGTGTTCGTCAATGCTGGGCTGTCTGCCTGTCTGCTGTCCATCTCGGAGTCGGAGTCGCTCTCAGATTGGTGCACAGTAACAGGTTCAAACCTGAACGGTTGGATGCACCCGTGTTCGTCATCACTAGATTCTTCCGATCTATCCCACTCACAACACAATTCTAGACTCCCAGAAGAGGAAGAACTAGCACTAGAGAGTTCACCGGCATTTTCATGCGCCTTTTCCATTGAGTAGAACCACAGTAGAACAGCCAGTGAACCGCAGCGTGTTCTTCCGCTGACGTCACAGCATGGCCGCGAGCCACGGACCCAGTTTTCTTGCACTGTGCAATTAAAAGTTGGATATTCGCGTAACAACAGCTTCTTTTCATGTAATTATAACAGAAATCTAACATGTTTGACATGTTGTATAGTTTATTTAAGAAATTGCATAGAGTCATGTTCGTGTCATCAGATCTTTAAATGTACTCATCTTGATTCACATGAAAGTCGGTCTTAGACCGTGTGTTGCTGATTTACTTTGTTTACTATCTGTGTTTAGCTAGATTGTGCATGCGCGCTCTCTCTCTCTCTCTTAACTCCTTTCGTCATACATTTCCCATACTGGGATTTCAGTAGAGTTTGGGTTTAAGGCCTAGCTGAGGCTAGTTAAACTACAGATTTCTTTGTTCTTTTCCACTGTGCTGACCAGTTTGGGTTTAAGGCCTACCTGGGCTAGTTAAACCACAGATTCCTTTGTCTTAACTTTCGCGTGCTGTGCTGACCCTCCCCCTTTCTGGGCACGGTAGCATTCCATTCTCACACGCGTGCGCACGAACATGCAGTCTCCTTATTATAATTTTAATGTCCACTCGGCCTTACACTGTAACACTGACTATAGTTTTTACTTCTGATCACCATTAGTGCCTTAATTATCATACACTACTGATTCTTACAATATATACAAAATATATAATTTATACTGAATTATTCCTTGGCTGCTATTGTTGCTATATCTGATCAGTATTAGTTTGCTAATTTCTGTCAGCTATTTCAGTAAATGGTATCTTTGGAATAAACTGTGTCCTGTTTATTGTTACAATATTCACTGAAGTGCCAACCTCTATCAAGAAAAGAACTCTAATTGCCTTCACCCATTTTGTTAATGAATTTATGAAACTGATTTGATTTACTGATTAATGAATTTATGAGACTGATACCTTTTTACATGAGATTGATTTGAATAGTTTAGCTATAAACTATTAGATACTTGAATTAATGATTGATTAATTTGAGACTGGTTAATGAATTTATGAGACTGATTTGGTAAGCCCACTGCACATGTATAAAAAAAAATTATATATAAATTCGCGGTGGTCCAGTCACCCGAGGCGACTTAATTTGTCATTTGGCAGGTAATTCCTGTCACTAGCCAGCCCGGCTGGCTAGTTGAAAATAAAAAATATATATGAAGCGAAGATTCAGACACACCGTCAACTAAAGCCGCCACATATTAAGCGTGTGCCGTGTCACTGTTCATCGATGTGTTTATCGGCAGGACGGAAAATACCGAAGAATTCCGAGTCATATCGTGTATGAGTCAGGCTGTCGGTTTTTTCACTACTGCGCATGCATATAACGCATCTCGTTGAATATCGCGGTAATCACGTTATTTCAAATTCAATAGATGTGGCCACATTATCGCCCATTTAAACACGTGTTTTTGTTGCTGTTTACATCTGCCAGAGCTATGCTGCGATGTGGAATTTTCTGAAAGGTGTACAGAAACCGCCAGAGACAGGGACAAAGCGACCTCGATCTGAAGAGGAGAAAAAGGCCGCCGATAAAGCGTATGAGAAGGAGAAATGACAAAGGACTTATAAGCAAACGTGGGAGCAGGGTAGGCCTTGGCTGCGATACGATTTTTATGGAATAATTTTTTTTCAAGTTGATGCCTAGTCAATTTGAAGCTCCTAATGCTTTCTCTCTCATAAATGGTTAAATACAGAAAGCATGTTGGACATATTTTGGGTGCTATAGTCATGGTAATAAGTATATTTGTTTTCGATACTCATACACCAAGTTGCCAAGTTTTCCAGTATATTGTTATTTGTTATTATATTATGGTGCTCTGTGTTCTCATTTATGTATTTAACAACAGTATCAAAATACTTGGATCTTGAAATAAATGCACATTAGTCATGAACAATGGTAACTACTCTCTTTTGTGTTATTTGACAGAAGTAACATTCATACATGAACAAATTTTGGCTAGTTGATTTTCTGTTTGGCTAGTTACTTTGAAAGGTAACTAGTTCGGCTGGCTGGTGAAAAAATGTATGAATTTCTAGGCCATATATGAGAGACCACTTTTAATCGTGGTCAATAAAACATAATTTTACGTGAAAGTACTGATCACAGACAGGTGATTTTGTGTCATTTGTGATGAGGCCCATTTCAGACTTTTTTATTAAATGAAAGATTCTGAAATTGCTTGAGCAGAAAATTTGAATGGTGGTGTGATGTTTATTTGATAATCTTTGCCTATTTTCTCACAGGGTGCTCATCAAAATGAGTATTTAAATCATTTTCTTTTAGTTGAAACACAACAATGGCATTTTAAATCATCCAAAGTTCCTCACGTCTTTGTGAGTCATAAAAGTAGTGCAGTGACTCATATGACATTATAATGAATAGTGACATATACAGCATATTTATATCGATTTGTCACTTATTCAAGCAATCATAGCACTTTAGTTAACATTATTAGAGTTTATAAAAATTCACAAAAGCATTGTTACCAAATTACAAAAAGTGAAAAAAAAATAAAGCAGGTTTAAGCTTGTGTTCCTACAGATTGCATTCACAATCTCTTATTTCTAAAGAAATGAGCCCAGTGAAAATGAATCGCATTAAGAATATGGGCTTATAAATGCAACAAAATATAAAACAAAAAAACTAGAATAGAATGAAGCATAATAAAATATTTTTTAAAAATGCTCCATTGTAAGTGCCTCTTCGCTTTTTGCCACATAAACACAAGCAGGTGGAATTTACAACCTTTTTTTTATTCTTCCCATCAATCCTTGGCGCTCTTCAATTCCAGACATATTTGTGCAGCTTCTCATGGCTTGGATTTGCCAAGATAAACCCTGGTGATGGCCAGAGGGGTTGAGCACAGCTCAGCACAGCGTGGGAGATGATGATGATGATGATGATGATGATGATAATAATAATAAAAAAAACCAGGTTATAATTGGTGTGCTCCTCCCCATCATCAGTGGATCAACAGTCAGTGCGTTTACATGCACATAGAGAAAATCGAATTTCTGCCGTAGTTCGACTGAAATCGAACCGAACTGGATTTCTCGTAATCGAGCTACGCGACCTAGATTATGCGATTGTAGCCGAGCTACTTAGTGCATGTAAACCCTATTGAGCTACGTAGTCGAGCTACTTACTTCAGCACTGCCCCTTCCGGAAGTGACGAGTGACGAGACCACAAGCGGGAAACACAACAGCCTCGGTCAGCATGACAACAGTAGTAGTAGTACAACGCGATGGTGTACAGAATGTTCAGCAAGTGCTGAGCTGCTTTGTTGTTGTCCATCTTCTCTCTCTCTCAATGTTGCTGTCCTCGTCGTCGTTCTTCTTGTGAACATGGAACTGATAACTTTGTTTATACTCTTGAATAGCTCTTCTTCATGACGACAACCGGAAGTGTACCAACACGATGGGGCATGTAGCGCCACCTGTGGCTCGGGTGCACAATGTACCTCACACAATAGCTCGATTTCCTTATGTGCATGTAGGATTGGATTTCTCTGGCACCCCTGCTGGGACCCTTAGCTCTATTACCGACAGTAGCTCGATTTGGATGTGCATGTAAACGCACTGACTGACTCTTATGTATCATTCTGTTTCTTGATACCACAGTGCTGTTGAATTCTTGAATTTGATTGGTCAGAATATGTTGATTAATTTGCTCTATCAGTATTCCTGACAGTACCTACACGCTAAGGAATAGTGCAGTTTTTTATTAATACACTCGTAATATGTCTAATATAGTAACAGGGACATGTGTGGAGGCCACTCCATATGAACAGGTGCTGATGTGGTGAAGTTTATTCAGCATTTTTGGAAAGAGTCTCCAGTGTCACTGCTTTGTAACAGCAGAGCTAAAGCTATAACCCAGAGCCCATCACAAACATCATGAAAATTTTCAACATTTATTCTTCTAACTCACTTAATCCACTTATTCTTCTAAGTCACTCTTAAATCAATTTACACCATGAAAAATGCCTAATACAAAGGCCCACAGAGCAGCACAGAAGCTACCAAAGATGAATTTTCTTGAAGAGCCTCAACCAACAAATGCATCTGTTTCACCCAAATCTAGCCGTAACCAAGATCAGCTAGCATGTAGTGAGATTCTACAAGCCATCAAAATGATGAAAGATGACTTCACATTTAGATCTCATAAGGTATTTACCACCATTCAAAGTGTCCATGTGGTAATACAGGCACACACAACCTGAATAACAGCGGCTGAGAGCTGTGTGAGTATCAGTGAGGACAACATAAATCATTTTTATTGTTGGTAAATTGCTGCATTATAAGAGGAATAAAACACTTCAGGATGTGTGTGTATAGGACAATAATCAATGTCAGTGTGATAACAGGAACTCCATTTCATATACAGTGACATATTACACCTCATCACTGATTATTTTTGTACAACAGCATGCCAAGTGTTTTATCATGTCCCAAAAAAAAGCTTCATGATGTTACCCATGCTGGCTAAAGAAGGAGACCTCTGAGTTTCTTGAACACTCATCTACACTCTTCTGTAGGGGGTAAAATAATTCGACAACTAGACCTTTATTGTCATGATTTGTTGAGTCTGACTTAGTCTTGAAGTCACCTTCAAAGCCTGGGAGAGGTGAAAAAAAACCCCATCTTGTGCCAAAGTGACAGCTGTGATGGCTGCAATGGCAACCTGTCTAATAATAACAACAGAGAGAGAGAGAGAGAAAGAAAGAGAGAGAGAGCTATGCAAGATGGATTATTATGGGTCATGTGAGATTGGAAGAAGCAATGACATTCTTCTGGGAAGGCAGCAGTTGTTCCAAACTTCATTCCTCTGTAGAGACAGGTGAACTTCACGCCTGGTCAGATTCCACACACGTTAATCACACACACGTGTTGAGAAGCATAACGGCAGCAGAAAAAAACAGTTGCACATTTGTGTGTGTGAGAGAAGGTGATCTGAGGAACGCCACTGATTAAACAGGTCCAGCTGAACCTTCTGAAAGCTTCTTCGATATGCATCTCTATTTGCATGTGACTGCCTTCTGAGAACTTATTTCCAGGCTCTATTAATGACGTCTGTCTGCTGTGCTCTGAACCGATCATTATAACTACCCAATGAGCTGAATCAGATCTGTTAGCTCGGTGACAAGCTAAATGAGCAGTTCTCTGGGCCTGGGTTGTGGAAAAAAAAAAACTCCACCTGTTACTGTGTGAAACCTCTAATATTCCTGTTTGGGATTTTCTACATGTTTTCCAGCAGAAGGAACACCCAAGTTTCATTTGAGCCATGCTGACCTGAAAATGCTGGTTTTGGACCATGTCCAGATATTTTTAGGTCTGATTTCTGTTCTGACATTAATATTTTAATTCATTTATTGCCTTGATTTCTGGTTTGCCCAGTGAGCTTCAGTTGCATACTCCAAGAACCAAGACAACAGATAGAATAACATGATTTAATAAGATTAATGACAGACTGTTTTAGAAATACATTCCAGTGCTCCTTCCAAGCTATATGTAGCAATAAAGTCAAAGCCTGGCTTAGATGAACATCAGCTTCTGCAAATTACTGGTAATTTTCCAATAACGATAAAATACATCCCAACATTTTCCCAAAATATTTTCACTTATGTATATTTACAATGTTTAATCCTCCAGATCAACCCTCTAGGAGAAAAAAAAATTAACACCATCTAATGCCAGATTTAAATTTAATTTATTCCAGATATTATTCATATATATGACTTGTTCAGTCTTCATTGTACTGGAGAAGGATTTAATTTTGTCCAACACTTTCTGTTGTCTCATGTACAGAACTGCTGCATTGCACTATGATCTTTAAAACGTGATTTTATTTGATTCTCTGTAAATGTGTATATAAAGTCCTTCCCATGCCACAAGGCACAACGGGGGCACCAATCTCTGTTTCTAAATACCCCTTGGCCTCTCACCTATTACATAGCTAGGGACACAGTGGGGGGCCAGTCCTCTGGTAACTGCAAGAGTTTGATTCCCTACTCACATCTGTATTGCGGCATGCCTCACCAGATGGCAGTAGGTACCATTTTTGGTATGACCTGACCGTGAGTAGAACTCAGAATCTCCAGTTTGAGAGGCGGACAGCTCATGGTAAATATGTATGTAGTTTTATGTTTAAAAAAATTATAAAAAACAAAACAAAATCCAACAACCTTTTTTTTGGTGAACTTGTTTGTAAGTTCCATTTGATAAGATTAGAGATGAGTTGGAAGTCTGTAGAGTGTGCATAGATTATCTACAAAACACCAATAACCATAATATATTGACAATGTTTAGAATTACTGTAGTTAGTAAATACTAGACAAGTGATTGAAAGGACAGGTGTACACAAGAATATCCTTTAGTTTCACTCCTATAGAAACTGTTGACCAATGCTCAGAGGCAATTCTAGAGTCTGTTGTGGCCCCAAGCAAAAATTTCCAGGGGGCCCTTCTGACTAGTGTTCATCACCAACATGTTATAAATAATCTGACACAAACGAAAAATGTATGAAACCAAAGTTTTAAAATTCCAAATGTGAAAATACAATGGTAAAGAACAATAAAAACAATAAAAAACAAAATAAATAAGCTCTCGGGCCCTGACTCTCGGGAGGCCCCTGGGCCAGGGGGCCCCAAGCAGTTGCCTGCCTTGCCTGTTCACAAGCTGCGCGTCTGCCAATGCTATCCACTTCTGCAGAAAAAAAATTGACCAATCCTGACCACTCCCACAAATAGTTTGGCCAAGCCCCTCTCTTACTACAAAATGACTGTCCAATCTCACTTGTTCCCATAAAAACACTGACCAGTGCCATCTGCTTCTACAAAAATTTTGACCCAATCCAGACCTCTCCTGCAAACAATTTGTCCAATCTGGTCTGCTCCTCAATTTTTTTTTCATTCCCATCCACTGCCACAAATTTGACCAATCATTTGTTCCTCTGCAAAAGTACTTAGTCAAATCCCAGTCACTCCCACAAAAATGTTTGACCAATCCCAATCACTTAAGTAAACATTTTGGCCAATCCTGTCTGCTGGCCCCCCAAAAAAGACTAACCTCGCCCACTCCTATGAAGCAGTGTCCTGTGTCTCCTTTTTTTGTTGGGTTCCATAGGCATCAGGGCTATTCCTTATGCCCTGATGCACACACCTAGTTAACAGTCTTCAGATGGTTTATTGACTATCCAAATAAAGGGAATTATTTATATATTTGTGTAACAATATAAACAATTGTGGGGCAGCACGGTGGTGTAGTGGTTAGCGCTGTCGCCTCACAGCAAGAAGGTCCTGGGTTCGAGCCCCGGGGCCGGCGAGGGCCTTTCTGTGTGGAGTTTGCATGTTCTCCCCGTGTCCACGTGGGTTTCCTCCGGGTGCTCCGGTTTCCCCCACAGTCCAAAGACATGCAGGTTAGGTTAACTGGTGACTCTAAATTGACCGTAGGTGTGAATGTGAGTGTGAATGGTTGTCTGTGTCTATGTGTCAGCCCTGTGATGACCTGGCGACTTGTCCAGGGTGTACCCCGCCTTTCGCCCGTAGTCAGCTGGGATAGGCTCCAGCTTGCCTGCGACCCTGTAGAAGGATAAAGTGGCTAGAGATAATGTGATGTGATGTGATAAACAATTGTCATGGCTGATGGAAAAACAGAACACTGATGGTTTGGGTTTTTTCGCATGTTCCTTTGTGACTTTTTTTAAAAAGTATTTTTTAAAAATTATTTAAAAAAACCCTTGTGTATAGAAACAAATAGAATGCATTTTTCTTCCTTTTCAAACACTTTTTTGTGCATAAAATCTGAGCTATTCATTTGAATATAGCAACAAAACCAGGGCCCCAAAATGAGAAGTCATTTGTGTTTGTGGAAGGAAAAAGCAAACTGTGTTGTACAATAACACTGTAGATTTAAAACATAGCTTTAATAAGCTTTGAAAAGATGTTTTTTACTCCTAATGAAACATGTACAATACAGAGTTAGTTTAATTAAAACATGCTTAATTAGGGCTAAATTGGGCAGAATTCCTAAGTGTTATTAATCATCATTAACTGCAGGAAATGAGTCACCTGCTGTGATAAATCATGTGATTAAGTCACTTACTTTTCAAACCACCAAACACAACATTACAAAACACACTCTAAGTGCACTATTAGTAACACACACGTTAACTCTATAGCTATACTGAGACAAGGCATGAATGGTATTAGCTAATTACCATGGAATTTAAGAGAGTTTAAATAACATCCTTACAATACACTCTGTGATCAGACAGTTCATCATCAAACAGAATCAGAAAACAGTGTCCAGAGGTGAGATGTGATATAATACAGGAAACAGGAATGTGATATGAAACAGGATATGAATCGATTATTCAGAATGAACAGATACGAATAGAAAGTGCACTATTCTTTTGTCCCTCTTCTTCTCTGTTTCTTACTAAGCTCCAAAATAAACCCATATCTCTAGACACACTGTTGTGAAATTGGCACAAAGTAAATCCAGACCACACACTATGCACAAGATAACATATTACTTCTGGCCTGTTCAAAAAATAATCACTAAATAATTTCTATAGGGGCGGCACGGTGGTGTAGTGGTTAGCGCTGTCGCCTCACAGCAAGAAGGTCCTGGGTTCGAGCCCCATGGCCGGCGAGGGCCTTTCTGTGCGGAGTTTGCATGTTCTTCCCGTGTCCGCGTGGGTTTCCTCCGGGTGCTCCGGTTTCCCCCACAGTCCAAAGACATGCAGGTTAGGTTAACTGGTGACTCTAAATTGACCGTAGGTGTGAATGTGAGTGTGAATGGTTGTCTGTGTCTATGTGTCAGCCCTGTGATGACCTGGCGACTTGTCCAGGGTGTACCCCGCCTTTCGCCCGTAGTCAGCTGGGATAGGCTCCAGCTTGCCTGCGACCCTGTAGGACAGGATAAAGCGGCTAGAGATAATGAGATGAGATGAGATAACTTCTATAACATGCACTTCGTTGGTTTGAATGACAGCTCCCTATCTAACAAAGTCACATTAGATAGAAAGCTTGCCAGAAATTTCCTCAGAGTATCTGGTTGAAACAGATTATGAACTGGAGTGATGTAGCTGAGGTTGAGGAACTGCACACATTCAACAGCTGAATATAGGTAAAGTGCAAAATTCTGTTTGTTTTATTTTGTGAATGAAAAATGACAGCCCTGGGGATTGTTGCAGTGTTTTCCAGTGTTTCTGGGAGGCATAATCATAGGATTTGCATTTAATCAAAAAGAACAGTGATAATAAAGGTTTAAGCCACACCCACTTCAGGTTCAAATACAGATACAGATATTTGGACATCATAATACTTATGCACGGTTTCTTTTGTGTATTTATAGCTTTATTGTGACTATTTCAGTTCAGAGTATATTCAGTAGTTGTGCTGTTACAATCAGAGGTTCTAAATGTTATGATTTTACATGTAAAGTGAGGACACAGTGAGATTACAGAGAAGGGTGCAATGTTTCATTTAGACAAAGGAGACTCAGAAGGAGACAAAGGAGAATAACAGGAGGAATCAAGTCACTAGTTTAATACAGTCATACAGGTGGAGTAGACGGCTCAGGTGTAGCAGGTGTGTGTGTGTGTGTTAGTTGAGTAGACAGGACTCATAAGTGGGCACCATGTATTTGATGTTGATGAAGGCGTCCTCTCCTCCATAGCGTTCAAACACCTCTAGTGTCTCTTGAATAAGATCACCAATGTTCTCCCGCTTCTGTTGGCTGTAATCAATGCCATCACCGCTGTTTGCTGTAACACACACACACACACACACACACACACACACACACACACACACACACCGAAAAGAGGGATAAAATAAATGAAGAGGGATTTGAAGAGGGACCATCTCCCTTCACTACTGTGGGTGCAATCAGTTAATTATTGATTTAAGTGATCAATCTCATTAAATCAGTCTCATTAAATTTTGAAGGTCAATAATTAAAATGAATCAATCCCATTGAATTGTTTACTTTGACTCATTTGAATTGAATCATACCATAGAATCATTTAGTGAATCATTTAGTGAATCATACCATTAATCCTGGTGCTTAATAATAAATTACCAAACAGCTAAATTATGGTATATTTCCAAATTATTACGATCACTTACCATATTACATAACTTATATGCACCTTTTTGAATTCTTCGAGAGATTGGGGACTTCATATATCGTTCACACAAATAAACACAGTTTGTTTAATAAATGAATTTATTATAACAAAGATAAAAATAATAAATCAATATATACAAGCAGTGAGGTGTGTATATACATGTGTGGTGTGTGTATGGCCTAGCTTGTTGCTAGCTAAAACAAAAGAATGTTATCTAAATAGAACAAAGGATTAGCTCTGTTGCTAATGTGTGCTTGTGTGTGTATGAGGGACTTGACCATGTGTTTAGCCTCGTGTAGCTAACTACACGTGGTGGAGGCCTAGATTAGCCTTGTGTTGCTAGTGTGTTTGTGAAAGGCCCTATGGCCTAGCTAAAGTGTGTGTTTGTTAGGCCTGGTGAGGCCTACTGAGCACGTGTTGCTAAAGACAAAGGGAAGCTGTCTAAAGTGTATCAGGCCTGGTCAGGCCTGTTGAGCACGTGTTTTCTCAGTAACAAAAATATTCCACACTCATAACATTACCAAACTCACTGAAACCTTGAGAAGGTCAAAATGTATGATAAGGAAATTAAAGTGTTAGTCAGAGAGGAGCATGCACATTAAACAATTGAGAGAACATAGAACCAAAATAAATCAACACGCTGCGTGTCTAACAGTGTAACAGATAAACCTGGGTTTAAAGTCACAATATTTCAATAAAAGCAAATTCCTAAGACTATCTTAATTATGCCCAAATGCCAAAATCTTACTTAATCCTGCCTTTAGCAAGATATGAAGAACTATTCGCCAGTGTAGTTTCGGGCCTCGCCGTGGGAGCACGTGAGCCGCTCGTGATGGAGGCGTAGAAAACTTTCGGGTCCAGCGGAGCACTTGGGTGGTTCCCGTGGAAAGCAGAGGATTCTTGGTCCGAACCTCAGCGTTCGTGAGGAAAAGTCTCTGATCAGAATAAGATGCACAGCGCTTTTGAGTTAAAAAGGATTCAATCGCTTCTTAACTTTTAACTGCCTGGGCTGCAGTCGTGACGTCACTTCTTATACGAAGACACCGGTTGTAACTCAGGTTGAGTTTAAGGATCGTGCTATTCTGGACTTTTACCTTGGCCAGTGGTTAGGCACAGAACGCGTTGGATGGTGAATCTTGCAAGAAAGAAGTGTTTTCGGGTTGGAGAGCATCTCTTTATGCGTCCAGACTCCTCGGAAACCGGACACGAGAGACAAAATGGCGGAGCTTCCGCTTGGATTTATGCGTGCATGGTGGACTGACGTAGGTGATCCTGCCCACGCGTGACGTAGGTCATGCGGAAGTTGCCTGGGAATTGTAGTTCTGACACAAGATGGCGGCATGATACCTACACTACCCCCAAGCACAATTAGACCTCTCTCTCTCTAGCTGCTTCCTACTTGCAACTCAGAATAAAATAAACAAAAAACATCCCATTAATTTTAAATTCCTACTCTGAACATTGGGAAGTTCTCCTCAATCCAAAGTACAGCATGTGATGTTTGTTTCAATGAATTATAAGGTATGTGTAATAGGTATTACACATCTCTGTGTGGTATGGAGGCTGCAGTGCCTCTGACTGACTTTATAGATAATTGGGCTAATTTTGAGGGCACTGCTGGCCTGTTAGGGCGGGACGGTATCCATCCCACTGGGGAAGGTGCTGCTCTCATTTCTTGCAGCATAGTTCATAGTCTCAGAACAGGCCTAGTTAATTTCTGACAATCCAGAGCCAAGGCCAGGGAGCAGACAAACAGGCTAAACCGACTGTCTGCTAGCTGCACAGAGTCGTCACTCAGAGTCCACTACATCGAGACTGTGTCTGTTCCCCGAGCTCAACAAAAAAGTAGAAATACTCAGAGAGTTTGTTCCAGTAACCTAATCAATATAAAATTAGATCATACTGACTGTACAGCCACTGCCAGCACCTTTGATCTAAAGGTGGGGCTATTAAATATTAGATCTCTTACATCTAAAGTGCTAATGGTTAATGAACTTATTACTGATCAGGAGTTTAATGTACTGTGTTTAACAGAAACATGGATTAAGCCAAATGAATATATAGCATTAAATGAAGCTAGTCCTCCTGAATACAGTTACATACACCAGCCTCATCTAACTGGCAGAGGAGGAGGCATCGCGGTTATTTATAATGATTATCTAGGTGTAATGCACAAACCTGGTTATAAATTTAATACATTTGAACTTCTTCATACTCATATAATGTATGTAGCCTCGAAAAATAGGTCTACCCAGTTAATTCCATTGCTTATTGAGTTTCTTTCTGAATTTGCAGATTTTATCTCAGACCTGGTTATTTCCTTAGACAAAGCTTTAGTTGTAGGAGATTTTAATATTCACTTGGATAACCCAGAAGACCCTGTGAAAACAGTGTTTGTATCCATTTTAGATCCAGTAGGAGTTAATCAGAATGTCATAGGACCGACCCATAATGGTGGTCACACCCTCGATCTAATACTAACATTCGGGTTAAATGTAGAAAATATAGGTATACTTCCAGTCTGAAGTTATCTCAGATCATTATCTCATCTCATTCAAAATATGTCTGAGTAATAATATATGCACCTCACCATGCTACTGTATTAAAAGTACATTCACGTTAACTGTCAGCCCCCACAGAACTTGATCAGGCAACTGAATGCTTAGAGTCAACGTTCCGCTATACTTTAGATAATGTAGCTTCTCTTAAAAGGAAAATGATCAGGGACAAAAAATTAGCACCCTGGTATAATGATGACACTCGCACTTTAAAACAGACCACTCGAAAATTGGAACATAAATGGCGTCAAACAAAATTGGTAGCGTTCAAATTAGCGTGGAAGGAGAGCTTCCTGATGTATAGAAAAGCTCTTAGTACTGCTAGATCAACATATCTCTCCTCCCTAATAGAAGATAACAAAAATAATCCTAGATTCCTATTTAATACTGTAGCAAAATTAACCAGGAATAAGTCTACTATAGACACATGCACACCTGCAGTATGCAGCAATGACTTCATGAAATTTTTTAATGACAAAATTGAGAATATCCAACAAAAAATTCAAACTACTAATTTAAGGTCAGACAATGTAAGTGACCCTGTAGTTAACAATATAACTGTATCAGATCAGCAATTAGAATGTTTTACTCCCCTTAGAGAAATTGAATTACTTTTATTAATCTCTGCATCAAAAGCCTCAACTTGTGTACTAGATCCCTTACCTACATGTCTATTCAAACAGATAATACCTGAAGTAATTGAACCGCTTCTAAAAATAATAAATTCTTCTCTTAGGATTGGCTATGTACCCAAATCCTTTCAATTAGCAGTTATCAAACCCCTGATTAAAAAACCTGACCTTGATCCCTGCCAGCTGTCCAATTATTGGCCAATATCAAACCTCCCCTTTATCTCCAAGATCCTTGAAAAAGCTGTGGCACAGCAGTTATGCTCATATTTACATAGGAATAACATCCATGAAATGTATTAGTCAGGATTTAGACCTCATCATAGCACAGAGACAGCTCTGGTTAAAGTAGTAAACGACCTACTGTTGGCGTCTGATCAGGGCTATGTCTCGCTGCTTGTGTTGCTTGACCTTAGTGCTGCATTTGATACCATTGATCATTCCATTCTTCTGGATAGACTAGAAAATGTTGTGGGAGCTAAGGGAACGGCCCTCTCCCTGACTCAGGTCTTATTTAACTGATCGCTATCAGTATGTTGATGTAAATGGTGATTTTTCTAGACATACTAAGGTAAAGTTTGGTGTTCCACAAGGTTCTGTCTTGGGTCCACTGCTTTTTTCTTTATATATGTTTCCTCTGGGTGATATTATTTGTAAACATGGTATTAGTTTCTACTGTTATGCTGATGACACACAGTTGTATGTTTCTGCAAAACCTGATGAGAGACACCAGCTTAATAGAATTGAGGAATGTGTAAAGGACATTAGACACTGGATGCTTATTAACTTCCTCTGACAAGACTGAAGTACTTGTACTAGGACCACATGCAGCTAGAAGTAAGTTTTCTGATTACATAGTAACTCTGGATGGCATTTCTGTTTCTTCACGTGCAGCAGTAAAAGACCTTGGGGTGATTTATTAACCCCAGTCTTTCATTCAAAACTCACATTTAACATTACCCGGATAGCTTTCTTTCATCTCAGAAATTGCTAAGATAAGAAATTTAATGTCACTATATGACACAGAAAAACTAGTTCATGCTTTTGTTACCTCCAGGTTGGATTATTGTAATGCCTTACTGTCTGGATGTTCCAATAAGTGCATAAACAAGCTCCAGTTAGTTCAAAATGCAGCAGCAAGAGTCCTTACTAGAACTAGAAAATATGACCACATCACCCCTGTCTTATCCACACTGCATTGGCTCCCAATCAAATTTTGTATTGATTATAAAATACTACTATTGATCTTTAAAGCACTGAATGGTCTTGCACCACAGTACCTGAGCGAACTTCTGGTCCTTTATGACCCACCACGCCTACTTAGATCAAAAGGTGCAGGCTATCTGCTGGTACCTCGTATAGTGAAGGCTACCTCAGGGGGCAGAGCCTTTTCTTACAAAGCCCCACAGTTATGGAACAGCCTTCCAAGTAGTGTTAGGGAATCAGACACAGTCTCAGCGTTTAAGTCTAGGCTGAAAACATATCTGTTTAGTCAAGCCTTTTGTTAATGGTGTTTATGAGGCAAAGGTGTAGATCTGGAGGGTCCTCAGACATAGTGTTTTTGGTAAACTGGAATGTATGGATGCTGTCAGTCCCCCACTCGCTTGCTCACTCGAGTTTGTTGACGGTGTAGTGGCTGGCTGCTTTATGTCCCAGGGCTCCCTCATGCCTGTGTTACTTTCTAGCTCTCCCCTTTTAGTTATGCTGTCATAGTTAGTTTTGCTGGAGTCTCTGCTTGTACTCAGTGCAAAATGTATACTGTTCCTACTTATTCAGGTGACATTGGGCATACCTAACAACCTGTGTTTTCTCTCTCTTCTCCCCCCCAATCTGTCCCTCTGAGTTACATTGTCGGTCCTGGGATCGAGATGCTGACCTCTTCTGCTCCTTGGACCTGCCTGATCCATCCTGATGCCCTATGCCTGGTTGGAGTCTCATCACATCGCTCCTGTGGAGGACGGCCCCATATGGACAGTTGAAAGTCACACTTGGAAGATGCCTTGGACACTTACAGTAATGCTTTTATGGCTGAGGACTACAGTTGACTTGCTAACTTTAGGACTGCAGTTGTTATGAACAGTTTTGCACTCAAGTTTCCATCAATGAAGAGATATAACATCAACGAAACTGACTTCATATTAAAACTGTTAATGTTATAGTCATGTTGTCTGTTGTTGCCCAAATGAGGATGGGTTCCCTTTTGAGTCTGGTTCCTCTCAAGGTTTTTTCCTCCTATCGTCTGAGGGAGTTTTTCCTTGCCACCGTTGCCACAGGTGTGCTCATTGGGGATAGATTCGGGATAAAATTAACTCATGTATTAAGTCATTCAAATTCTGTAAAGCTGCTTTGCAACAATGTTTATTGTTAAAAGTGCTATACAAATAAACTTGACTTGACTTGACTGGAAGTCTCTGAGGAGAGTGTTGAGGACAGCAGAGAAAATCATTGAGACTTCTCTTCCCTCCATTCAGGAAATTGCACCAAGGCGCTGCATGTCTCGAGCCAGAAACATCATCAGTGACCCCTCACACCCTCACTATGGACTGTTCTCCCCTCTCGCCTCTAGAAAGAGGTTTTGCAGCATTCGGCGCAGGACCACCATGTTCTGTAACAGCTTTTTCCCCCAGGTCACCAGACTGCTGAACTCCAAATCCAAACTCTAAACTTCTATTTAGAACTTGAACATTTCCTAATTTCACAGGTCACTTTATACTATTGCACTTTATAATATTTTTGCTGCTGCATAATTTAATACACTTCATATTTAATTCTGTGCTGAGCCAAATTGCAACAAAATTTCATTCTGTGTACACTTGTTGCATAAGGTAAGGTATAAGGTATGTGTAATAAAAATGACCCAGAATGACCCAGAAGTTCTAGTGCGAGAGGACTATGGCAAAGAGAGACATTAATTTTTAATGCTCCTGGTTATACAAATTCTACTACTGGTTGACAAGGCAAACACGGTAAAATATGTTTTAAGTATTTTTATACTTGAGTTTAAGTGTCAGTATGTGTTCTTTGTTTGATTTTGTGTGTGAATGTATGTGTTTGTTTTCTACTATCCATGTAGTTTTCATGGTGTGCCAAAAAAAAATGTGTGGACTGAGTTTGTGACCAGCGGGTAGTTACAGTGAAAACGTGGCCTTATTCCATCTTACCGAGGTGCCTGGATCAGCGTGCAGCTCTGCTACATTTTTGTTGGTGAGTTACTCTGAGTGTGTGAGTCTGTGTTGTTTCCAACATTGGTTTCCAGCATGCAGCTCTGCTTTATTTCCCACATGAATTAGGTCTACTACGTCCAGCTCTGTGTTTACATTTCCAGCGTGGACTATTGTGGGTTTCAGCGTGCAGTTCTGCTACATTGCCTGAATGGGACTACAGGTCATCTTCCTGATTAATCATCTGCCATGGAACACAGGTTGTACTGTGCATTTTCAGGTCAGACTGCAATATTAATGCTATCTCTGGTAAATGATGGATGATTCCCCAAATTAAAGTAAAATTGTACCTGTCTGGTATTTGACTACAGAACAAAGGGTGGACATAGATTTTAATGTCCTGATTGTAAATTGTTTATTTGCCATTAAGATAATGACACTAGGCCTGCAAATTTATGTGTTGGCAAAGTATGATTTTTATTCTTGTCATTTGAGTCATATGTTTAAAGAATTGAAGGCACTCGTTTAAGCCAATCATATGGTTATTTAATTTGAGGTGTTTTTTTTTTTTTACTGCCTTTTACTACTGTTCATTGTATATGTTTGTATGTTACTGTCCTTTGTTTAAAGGGTTAATTCCTAAGGTTGCAAAATGTCAGTTCAGAGTAAATTTAACATTTCAGTGTAGTAAGGTAGCTGGGCAGAATGATTCTCCATTAGAAGAGCAAGGAATTTTAAACCCTGAAACTGTACCAGAGAACGAAATTTCAGGGGGTGTTGTGAGTGTTCGCCATGTCTCATCTCATCTCATTATCCCTAGCCGCTTTATCCTTCTACAGGGTCGCAGGCAAGCTGGAGCCTATCCCAGCTGACTACGGGCGAAAGGCGGGGTACACCCTGGACAAGTCGCCAGGTCATCACAGGTCTGTGTTCGCCATGTATTATAGACAATGTGCATGGAGAAGTCTGATTCAAGGCTTAAAGAGCTAAATTCTGCTTTATTAAAGACAAACGAAATAAGAAAATCCTCCCATGAAAAGCATTTAATGCCTAAAACAAGGGCGGGTGGTGCATAAGGGCGATTGGGCGACGCACTGCCAAAATGAAAAAAAAAAAAGTTTTTTTTTTTAAACTTTCACCAGTGCTGCTCGAGGCCATTTTAATCTGTCTCTGGGTATCATTGTCCAATCAGGGTGGTCTTGCTTCTAGAGTACCGCCCCTTTTGGGGCGATTTCAGTCACGTTGAAAATCGCCCAAGAGTTCACTGATAGAGTCCCATGTTAATATATATATTTTTTCTCCTAACTGACACTTCAATGCAATCTCTATGGGTTCCGGGGGGGCTTGCCCTAACGTGCTTTCGTCACTGCGAAGCGTGGCAAAGTTGCGTTCGATCCTCTCAGTTTCTGAGGTGAGATGGATATGGAAAGCAATTCAGTGAGGTCCTTTAAAGAAGTTCCATTTAGTCAGTGATCAAATCGAGCTAAATTGGCAACAAAACAAGCTGGACCCCCTCGACCAAATCTAAACATAAAACAAATTTCGATAAAGGGGATCATATACTCAAGGTTTTACTTCAACATGGTACCAGCGCAAATCCTGGCTAGCTGGCTGCAAGGACGCCTCAGCGGTTTTCTGCTACCCCTGCTTACTTTTCCACCCTGGAGGTGGCTCCACGGACAACACTGCTTGGGCGGTCACTGGAGTTTCGGACATGCATCATTTGTCAGAGAAAATAAAAAAAACATGAGTCATCAAAGATTCACATGGGCAGCTGCCTGAAATTTTCGGCTTTTGGGAGAGTGAACATCGCTACACAACTGGATGAGGGCTACAGGCTAGCAGTTCGCCGCCACAACAATGAGGTGAGCAAGAACAGGCACATATTAAACCGGCTCATCCAATGCTTGAAATTTTGTGGAGTGTTCGAGTTAATGCTACGAGGCAAAGACAATGTAATAGCCTACCACTCTTCAATCCTCCCCCCCCACTCACTCACTCACTCTCACACACACACACACACACACACACACACACACACACACACACACACACACACACACACACACACAGAATCCATTCACTTTTGATGTTTTCAATGTGCATTTATATATTTGCCACACTTTGCTCTGAGAGTTAGCACTTTGGTAATATCCTTGGTAAATACCAGTAATTGCAAGATCTAAAGATCCACTCATCTATTTATTCAACTGCTATTGTTATCTTAGCCAACTATTTACAATGTTTTGTTACAGTAAGTGCACTTTCCTGTTGTCCTTAAGTTGCACAGTCCGTAAAATTCTTGCTGGTCATGGAGTTTGAAGTACAAAATCTATTTACAGAACATTCTGTAGAACAATACTTTCAAGATTGGCAAATAAATATGTATTATTTTTTAAAAATATGGTTTCCTTTCTTATTTAGTTGTTGGACATATCTTTTATAAATATATCATTCTTGGCTATTTCACATCATACAATATTGAAATAATGTGAATAGTGAATAGAGCGTAATTGGAATTGTTCATTGTGGAGCCAAACTATTCTTCGATTGTGAATGTTGTTTGCAACTTTACACCACAGCCTATAGCTTGGGTAGCTACAGGGAAAAGATTTCTGTAATGTGCTGCCATCTAGTGGACAGAAGTGGCATGGAACTGTGATATGCAGAGGGAAAACAAAAAAAGAGTCAATAATGTCTGGCTACCGATGATATACCTGTTGAATGAGTCACCTTATGACATTATTGGATAATTTGCCCCTTCTGAGAAAATTTTCAGGACCCACCACTGGCCTAAAATACAGGAGTTAAAAGAGCAAGAATCTGCTCAGAGAGAAAGGAAGTTTAAATCTGCCTATGAGAAATGGAAAGTCCATGTTAGAGAAGTTTGTTCAAAGTTAAAGCATGAGTGCCCTGAAAGTGACTTATTTGAGATGATGGATGGGGTTGAGACGCAAGAATCTGAATTGAAAGAGTTGTATGATAACATGCAACTCCATGCAGCACCAAGTCAAGAAATCAGGAAAAAAAATGTATGCATGCTCAGCTGTGATGGTAGACTTGGTGAATTTAATGAGGGTATGCCAAGTTGAAGATGGCCCAGAGTTTGATGTTGAGGCAGAGAGATTAGTTATGAATGCTGCTTGACAGTGAATATGCTAGGTTCCACAGTTTCTAGAGTCACCACCCATAGCAGATTTTCAAATCCTCCTTCAGAATCGGCAAGCATTTCAGCTAAAATAGCAGATACTGCTGTGCAGCTAGCTGCAAAGAAAGCTGAAGTTGAAATGAAGGCTGACCTTGATGCGCAATGACAGCAACTGAAAAGGCTTGAAAATTGCAGAGACATTGAGGTAATGGAAGCAAAGCTTAGAGTGTATACTGAAGAGATGTCAAAAGAAAAAAGTGAGAGATGTAGTGTTAGTCTGCAGTGAGGTGACTGATCTCAGTACACTTGTTCCTAATACAGCATGTCTGAAAGAGTAAGTTGCGAAAGATGAAGCATCCTTAGTGTATGCATTACAGGAGTCAATGGTCCTAATTTGACTTCCCACTCCAGAACCTTCTGTATTTTCTGGGGATCCACTGAAGTTCATAGAGTGGCGTACAAGCTCATACAGAGATGTTGTTTTATTTACAAAAGCTTATTGTTGGTGAGGGGGCGGCACGGTGGTGTAGTGGTTAGCACTGTCACTTCACAGCAAGAAGGTTCTGGGTTTGAGCCCAGTGGCCAGCGAGGGCCTTTCTGTGTGGAATTTGCATGTTCTCCCCATGTCCGCGTGGGTTTCCTCCGGGTGCTCTGGTTTCCCCCACAGTCCAAAGACATGCAGGTTAGGCTAATTGGGGGCTCTAAATTGACCATAGGTGTGAATGTGAGTGTGAATGGTTGTCTGTGCCTACGTGTTAGCCCTGTGATGACCTGGTGACTTGTTCAGGGTGTACTCCGCCTCTTGCCCATAGTCAGCTGGGATAGGCTCCAGCTTGCCTGCGACCCTGTAGGACAGGATAAGCGGCTACAGATAATGGATGGATGGATATTGTTGGTGAGGCAAGGTCTGTTCTGGAAGGCAGCTTCTATAGAAAAGATGAAGAGGCTTATCAGCAAGCATGGGAGAAACTGAATGTGAATATGGTCACTCCTTTGTAGCTTTCAGAGAGAAACTTAACAGACGGCCAAAAATTGGTGCCAAAGAGTATGTTAAGCTAAGGGAGTTTGGTGATTTTCTGCAATCATGTAGTGAAGCTATGCCTCACATTAAGGGTCTTCAGGTGTTGAACAATTGTGAAGAGAACCAGAAGATTCTGGCCAAACTTCCTGACTGGGTGACAAGCAGGTGGAATCGTTATGTCACAGAGCAGTTAGATCAAGCTAAAGAATATCCACCCTATGCTGAGTATGCTTCATTCATCTCAAAGGAAGCATGTATCACGTGCAATCTGGTGTCATCAATGCATGCATTAAAGCCCTCTAAACAAAAACCTTTTTAAAGAAATGAAGTGTTCAAGGGCAAACACCTTTGTAACCAATCTGAAGGCTGTAGATGCAGCATGTACCACAGTTAAATCTAGTGATGTTGATGAGAGCAAGTTAAAAGGTTCTATTAAGCACAAGACCACACTGGTGCAAAACTCAAATTCAAGCAAGTGTATGTTTTGTGGAGAAAGCTACTATACAAAGGGACACAACTCTAAATACTGTAGGAACAGGGCTATGTGTGACTTATGCAAGAAGTGCTGTCTGACTCCACTGCATGAAGATCATCCTTCAGCAGACAGGTCATCTTCACAAAGAGTTGTGCAAGCTGAAGAGAATGCATCCTCTTTATCCTGCTGTGTGAATGAAGGAGAAGGTAGTAGTACATCAATGATTATTCCAGTATGGCTCTCATAACCTAGTTTGAAACTCTGGTATATGCCTTATTGGATACTCAGAGTAGTCACACATTTATTGACCAGGAAATGTGTGAAAAGTTCAGGCATTACTAGAGCCAGTAAAATTAAAGCTTGGGAAAAGGACTCAATTATGAAGAGTCAGAGTTAGAGGGTATTTCTCAGACAATTGTATTTGCTTGCCTCCTGCTTATACAAGGAATTTTATTCCACTTGAATGTGCACACATTCCCACTTGTGAAACAACTAAGAAGTGGAGACATCTTGCAGACATGGCTGATGAGATGCCTGCGCTAATGGATTGTGAAGTAGGACTTTTGATTGGTTATGATTGCTCCAGAGCACTGGCACTTTGACAGGTTATCACTGGCGGTGACTATGAGCCTTATGCCATCAAGACTGACCTAGGCTGGAGCATCGTAGGAAGTACACTATAGTCTGTAAATTCTACAGACTTGACTGGTCCGTGTCATTGCATATCAGTTAAGGAACTTCCCCTGTGACACCAGCTGCGGTTATTAGAGCACTGGAGGTTGACTTTGCAGACACTAGATTAGAAGAAAAGAACATATCACAGGAAAGCAGTCAAAAACTACCCTGATCTTATTCGGTTTCCTGGCATGATAAACACCTTGGTGCGGAATGTACCACGCATTTCCTGCTTCTGGCTGCTCATCTGCTCTTTCTGCATCACCATCTTTAAAGACACCTTCCATGAAACTCACATAGGATATCATATTCAGTTCCTACAGGTCTTAAAAGGAAGTGTTCATTAGAATGAGTGCGGTCACCTTGACATGCCCCTTCCGTTTTAAGCACGTCCTTATCTTCCAGACAGTAAGAAGCTTGCTTTAATCAGGTTGAAGCAATAGAAGGAAACTGGACAGAGATCCTAAGTTTAAACATGATTATGTGAGTTTCATGGAAGGTGTCTTTAAAGATGGTGATGCAGAAAGAGCAGATGAGCAGCCAGAAGCAGGAAATGCGTGGTACATTCCGCACCAAGGTGTTTATCATGCCAGGAAACCGAATAAGATCAGGGTAGTTTTTGACTGCTTTGCTAAGTATGAAAGCACAGCCTTGAATGACCATCTGCTAACAGGGCCTGATCTTACAAATGGGTTGACTAGAGTGCTTTGCCAATTTTGTCAAGTCAAGTTTATTTCTATAGCACTTTTAACAATAGATATTGTCACAAAGCAGCTTTACAGAATTTGAATGACTTTAAACATGAGCTAATTTTGTCCCTAATCTATCCCCAATGAGCAAGCCTGTGGTGACGGTGGCAAGAAAAAAACTCCCTCAGATGACATGAGGAAGAAACCTTGAGAGGAACCAGACTCAAAAGGGAACCCATCCTCATTTGGGTGATAACAGACAACATGATTATAACATTAACAGTTTTAACATGTAGTCAGTTTCATTGATGTTATAACTCTTCATTGGTGGAAACTTGAGTGCAAAACTGTTCATAACAACTGCAGTCCTAAAGTTAGCAAGTCAACTGTAGTCCTTAGCCATAAAAACATTACTTTAAGTGTCCAGAGCATCTTCCAAGTGTGACTTTCAACTGTGCATATGGGGCTGTCCTCCACAGGAGCGATGTGATGAGACTCCAACCAGACGTAGGGCATCAGGATGGATCAGGCAGGTCCGAGGAGCAGAAGAAGTCAGCATCTCGATCTCAGGATTGACATGTAACTCAGAAGGACAGATGGGGGGGATTTTGTAAATATCCCATTGCCGTCATGTGTGACATTGAAAAAATGTTTCATAGATTTCATGTCATTAAGGGAGACTGAGATTATCTGAGGTTCCTGTGGTGGGCGAATGGCGACACAGACACAGAACCTGTAGAATATCGAATCAAGGTTCATCTTTTTGAAGCATCATCATCTCCAGGCTGTGCCAATTATGGCATGAAATATCTTGCCAGCCTGAATGATGACGAGTATCCTTTAGCTGCTAGCTTAATCAAAAATCATTTTTATGCAGATGATGGGCTTGTAAGCCTGGAATCTGTTGACATGGCAATCAAACTGGTGAAGGAAGCTCAAGCTGTGTGTGCTAAAGGAAAGCTGCATTTCCACAAATTTATTTCCAATAATAGAGAGGTACTGGTATCTATCAGTGACACTGACCATGCTGCCGAGGTGAAGAATGTTGATCTCAACTATGACAAACTCCCAGTACAGAGTGTGTTGGGGGTTAGGTGGAATGTAGATGGTGATTCTTTCTCCTTCAAGATCTTGCTTGATGAGAAACCAGCTACATGATGTGAAATTCTCTCAATTGTGGCTTCTGTGTATGACCCTTTTGGATTCTTGGCCCCATTCCTTCTATTAGGCAAGAAGGTGCTACAAGAGATGTGCCAAAAGGGCACTGGTTGGGATGAACCACTACCCAATGAGTTCAGGCCAAGGTGGGAGAGTTGGCTGAATGATTTGATAAACATCAAGAAGATACAGATCCCAAGATGCTTCACACCTCCAAACTTTGGAAAGGCCCTGAGAACTGAACTGCATCATTTTTCTGATGCTAGCAGTCAAGGCTATGGTCAGCGCTCATACATTAGATTGGTGAGTTAAGACAAGGAGCATTGCGACTTTATTATGGGGAAAGTGAGAGTTGTGCCTTCCAAGGCCTACCAAACCAAGGTTAGAGTTAACCACAGCTGTTATCTCTGCTGCTGTGAGTAATGCACTAAAGGAGGAGCTAGAGGTCAGAGTGGACCAGGAATACTTCTGGACAGATTGACATGTAGTCCTTGGTTATATCAATAATGAAGCTAAAAGATTTCATATCTTTGTTGCTAATCATGTTCAGAGAATTTGGGAAACCACTGATGTAGGACAGTGGTATTACATCAACAGAAAGGAGAACCCTGCTGATCATTAGATTAGCGAGTTAAGACAAGGGGCCTCAAAGTAGAAGAGCTGATAAACTCAAACTGGTTCACTGGGTCTAAGTTTCTTTGGGAGAAAGAAGTAGTTAGTAGGCAAGGAACTTTAGAGCTGCTGGTGGGAGACCCTGAGATCAAGGCAACCCAGGTCTTGAAGACTGATGCCACGAGGCAATTTGACTTTCAACAGCAATTGGCACAGTTCTCAAAGTGGACTATGGCTGTGAATGTCATTGCTCGGATCCAATGACTGGCGCAGAGTTTTAAGATGATGGAACCTTTAAGTGTGGAGGAAAGAAGGAGGGCCATACTCACTCTAATCTGGCTCTCACAGAAAGATGCCTTCAAAAAGGAGATTCACATACTTGGCCAGGAATCAGGGAAACTGCCCTGCAAACACCCATTGTATCAACTTGGTCCACTCCTCCAAGACGGTGTAATGAGGATAGGAGGATGACTGAGGACAGTGTCTGCACCTCTTGATTTGAGACACCCAGTAATTCTTCCAAGAGGCAGTGTCACACGTCTTATTTTTGCACACCACCATGAGAAAATGCAACATCAGGGAAGAGGACAGACCTTGAATGAATTAAGAGCCAATGGCTATTGGATTATTGGTGGCAGCAAAGCCACCAATAATCAGTACATAAGACAGTGTGTCCCCTGCAGGAGAGCTCGTGGGCAGGCAGAGGAACAGTGGATGGCAGACCTTCCCAGTGATTGCACTGATCCCTCCCCACCATTTACCTACTGTGGCATGGACTGCTTTGGCCTGTTCTATACAAAGCAAGGTTGTAAGGTATATAAATGTTATGGTCTTCTTTTCATGCGTCTATGTTCTAGAGCCATTCACATAGAGATGTTGGAAGACATGACAACCGATGCCTTTATTAATGCCTTACGGTGTTTCATAGCCATCCGTGGAGCTGTTAGACACATTAGATCAGATCAAGGATCAAACTTTGTTGGGGCAAAGAATGAGCTAGAGAGGGCCCTGAAAGAAATGAGCAAAGAGAGAGTGGCAGAATATCTGGTAGCCAAGCAGTTTGATTTCTGTCTGAATGCACCAAGTTCAAGTCATGCTGGAGGCATATGGGAGCAGCAGATTAGAACAGTGAGGAGTGTAATGGGCTCAGTTTTGGCACATAATGCTGGGAGACTAAACGATGCTTCTTTACGTACATTCTTTTATGAAGCCATGTCAATAGTAAATAACCGCCCACTTACTGTGGATGGACTCAGTGACCCCACAAGTTTGGAGCCACTGACTCCAAACTACCTCCTCACTATGAAGTCTTCTATTCCACTGCCCCCACCAGGTACATTTGTCAGGGAAGATCTTTATGCAAAAAAAAAAAAGGTAGAGACAAGTGCAGTATTTGTGTGAACAGTTTTGGTGAAGATGGAGGAAGGAATATCTTGCTAATATATCCCTTAGGCAGTGATGGCATGCTCCAAGAAGGAATGTGCAGGCTAGAGACATTGTGATTTTAAAGGATGAGGAAATCCCTTGTAATGAATGGAAGTTGGCCAGGGTTCTTGAAGCTTGCAAAGATGATGGACTTGTGTGAAAAGTTAAATTATAGGTTTGGGAGCGTAGGTTAGGAAAAGGGGGTAAACATCTTGCCAAGCCATCTATTATTGAACACCATTTTCAAAACTTGATGGTTCTTGTAGCTAAAAGGTAAAGAATTTTGTCCTGCCCCTTTATAAGACTGTGATTGATCATATAGCTTCCAGTCCTATGCTGTTATCATTGATCATTTATGTGGAGGTAGTTTAGTTGATATTGTAATATGTAATTTGTGGTAATGCATATTTCATTAATTTTGTATTTTAACTGAAGAATGTTGGATGATTTATGAATTATAGTGTGAATCATATTGTATATGAATCATGTTTATTTCATGTACTTTGAGTTCTTAAATGCTTGGAAATTACCATTGATTATTTGATTGTGGGGTGGCATGATGGTGTAGTGGTTAGCACTGTTGCCTCACAGCAAGAAGGTCCTGGGTTCGAGCCCAGTGGCCGGTGAGGGCCTTTCTGTGTGGACTTTGCATGCTCTCCCCGTGTCCACGTGGGTTTCCTTTGGGTGCTCTGGTTTCCACCACAGTCCAAAGGCATGCAGGTTAGGCTAATTGGTGGCTCTAAATTGACCATAGGTGTGAATGTGAGTGTGAATGGTTGTCTGTGTTAGCCCTGCGATGACCTGGCGACTTGTCCAGGGTGTACCCCGCCTCTCGCCCATAGTCAGCTGGGATAGGCTCCGGCTTGCCTGAGACCCTGTAGGACAGGATAAGCAGCTACAGATGATGGATGGATATTTGATTGTGTAATGTATTTTTCTATGGTTATCAATGAGTCAGAGGTGATTTGGTGGGAGTGTAGCTGATGCTGATGTCTGTGCTCATTGTCATGGTGACCCTGGGAGTTAACAGTTTAATTTGTATAAAAATTTTAAATCATTTGTGTGCATAGATATGTGAAACCATGTCATTTCTTTTGATTTGCATTCACTGGATATTGTTCTTTGTCATAACCATAAAAATCTTTTGCATATCACATGACCATTGAATGGCCTATTTATATGACTCCGAAGTTCTAGTGCGAGAGGACTTGAATGGCAAAGAGAGACATGAATTTTTAATGTTCCTGGTTATACAAATTCTACTGCTGGTTTACAAAGCAAACACGGTAAAAGACGTTTTAAGTATTTTTGTACTTGAGTTTAAGTATTAGTATGTGTTCTTTGTTTGATTTTGTGTGTGAATGTATGTATTTATTTGTTTTCTACTGTCCATGTAGTTTTCAAGGTGTGCCAAAAATAAACGTATGGACATCAGTAGAGACATGGACTGAGTTTGTGATCAGCGGGTAGTTACAGTCAGGGTGGAAACTTCATCTGTTTTGTGCTCAAAATATTCACATCTGTTTATGGATTTCAACTGGAAGTGGGTGTATAAATTTTTTGTAACATGGACCCTATGCCCTATAAACACTGGAAAAGGGAGAAAACAGAGCTGCTGAAAAAGGAAGTCCCTTTTCCTTCACAAACTATAATAAATTGCAATTTACAGAACATAACTTTATTAATATCCTCAACCACACCTCCTGTGGAACTTTCTGGAAATCTTTCCTATTTTTCTATTTTAACAGTTTAATTTGTGACTGACAAATCTAATGTGACTGACAGCTCAGAGACTGCCCATGACTGGCTCTGTGATTGAGAGGAGAGAAGACAGTATGTCTTCCACCCAGACAGCATGGCTGTGGCATTGTTGGGATTCAAACCCACGATCATAATGTCTCTGTCCTGTTTCTGACTTGTCCCTGACCTGTCTTTGACCTATCTGTCTCTGTCCTGTCTCTCTTTGGGCCTTGTCCTGTCTCTGGCCTTTCTCTGTCTCTCTTTGTGGTTGAGAGGGGCGAGACTATTGCACAGAGAGCATGGGTGTGGCATTGTTAGGATTCAAACCAGTGATCATTTGGACGTATGTGACCCGTCTGTTTGTTTCTGACCTGTCTCTGTCCTATCTCTAACCAGTGTCTGTCTGTCTTTGACCTGTCTGTCTGTTTCTGTCCTGAATCTGTCTCTGTCAAGTCTCTCTTTGGGCCTTGTCCTGTCTCTGCTGACCATCTCTGTCCTGTCTCATATCTGACTGTCTCTGCCTTTCTCTGTCTTGTGTCTGTCTGTCTTTGACCTGTCTGTTTGTCCCTGACCTGTCTCTGGCCTGTCACTGTTTTGTCTCTCCTTGGCCTCATCTTGTCTCTGACCTGTCTCTGTCTTTGTCTTGTCTCTGTCTGTCTTTGACCAGTCTGTTTGTCTCTGTTTTGTCTCATCCTGTCTCTCCTTGGGCCTCATCCTGTCCCTGAACTTTCTCTGTCCTTTCTCTGACCAGCTCTGTCCTGTCTCGTTCTGTCTCTCCTTGAGCCTCATCTTGTCTGTGACCTTTCTTTGTGCTGTATCTGTCCTGTCTCTCCTTGGGCCTCATCCTGTTTCTGACCTGTCTCTCTCCTGTCTCTGACCCGTCTATGTCTGGTCTCTGACCTGTCTCCATCCTGTCTCTGCTTGTTTCTCTTTGGGCCTCATCTTGTCTCTGACCATCTCTGTCCTGCCTGTCTGTCCTGTTTCTGACTTGTTTTATTGTTGGTGAATTGTTGTAGCACTTTGAGTAAGTCTAGGCTTTATTACATTCCAGTGTAGAAAATAGTACACAGAGATTGCAACACTGATTTTTTTTTTGTATTAATATAATCCAAGAGACAAATATGCGGCAGATAAGGCAAAAAAAAAAAGTAGCAGATTAAATTTATTGGTGCCATTAGAGCTTTTTATTTCTGAACATTTCACCCATTGAATGAAAAATCAGTGTGAAGTGGCACTTTTAGTTTGCAATGAATTTACAATAATATTCTACAGAGTATGACTACTTTTCAGCTGTCTTTTTTTTTTTTTGCCTCAGTGGTGTTGATGCTCAAGCAGATCTACAATTCAGATGATGGCTGCCCACTGCTCTGGGTATGTGTGTGTGCATGTGTGTGTTCACTGCTTCAGATGGGTTAAATGCAGAGAGGAATTTCACAAGTGTGTGATGAATAAAGTTGTTCTTTCTTTCTTTCTTTCTTTCTTTCTTTCTTTCTTTCTTTCTTTCTTTCTTTCTTTCTTTCTTATGTGCTGTAGCAAAATATAATTATATGACTAAACCCTACGATATTAGATGGTGCAGGTTACAGTAGAGTGAAGACGTATGTAAGATTAATGCTAACTAGTTAAAAGTTTATTAATTAGATTGGATATGATGTAAGCTAATGGAGTTACTGTTATCATCTCAAAGTATTTTCTAATAATATTTACCCATAGTGACATTTATTCATAGTGACATTTAATGTTGTAGAACATTTGAGAAGCAAGTTCGTTACTATTATCACTTACATTATCACAGGTATAAACAGTCGTGACTTCACCAGCCTCTTTTTATTCTCTTTATTTCTCAGTGTTACTCAGTGAAAGCACTGAAAACTTTCCAGTGGTGAAAAACCTACTGATTGTTACAAAGCACTGACAGTGGAGACTCCTTCCAGAATTTTTTTAATGAAAAATCTCCTTACAGAAAATTTTTCTTTGTGCAATAACATGCACAACTGTTATTATTAGTCTTAGGTTACGTGGAACATCTACCAAATAAGCACATTAATATAAACACATGATCGGACTTGTAGCTGAACTACTGTCTAAGCTGCTTAGCATTTAAGTGTAGACCAAGCAGTGTCTATAAATTAAATTCATACAGGCTGTAAGATAAATGCTGTAGTCCAAACTCCAATCCTTGCAACCAATCCATAAAAGATGCAGCACTGTTATCACGATGAGTAAAAAACAAACAAACCAACCAACCCCAATCAGATCTTTCCTGACTGATTCATCCTATTGCTCTCCTGATTGGACATATAAAAAGTCATTTATTTGTATTCAATTTTATTTGTGTAGCACTTTTAACAACACACACTATCATAATACTGCTTTACTGAAATCCAGATGCAGATTTAGAGCCTTAATCTACTTCCCCCCTCCAGCAAAACCTGAGAAGCACCAAATCCTGAAAGTAAAAAATAACACAGTTGATAACTCTGTAGTTCCTCTGTAATCTTGCAAACATAGAAATAATTCGAGGCTTTTGTCTAAACTGGGGAACAGGGGCGCTGCGCCCTCTTACCGAAATGCCGATTGAACCCCAAGTCACACTTAGGCCATGCACTTATATGCTACTGCACAACATGCAATCTTTCTCAAAACGATCTTTTCTCCGTGAAAACATCCCAGCAACACCACGTGACAATGTGTCTGATCATCAAATACGTTATAATTACTCCAAAAATATTCCAATCATAGTAGATACACCGCCAGACGGTGCAAAAGCAATCCGAATTGGCGTTTTCCAGACTGAGGCGCCATGTTGTTTAGTTGTTTACTTGTCGCGGCTGCTCTCGTGAGATTTGACATGGGTTACATACAAGGTCAGCTGACTTGTAGAGCGAGATTTCTCGAGACTCAATGACCTTTCACCCACCGGTGCGGGAGCTTTTGACAGAAGTAGCTCATGAGTTGTTTTTGTTGACACTTGGGCTTTTTTTTTTTCAAATTTTTTTTATTAAATTCAAACAAACAGAATTATTTTATATTACAACATAAAATCACACCTCTTCTGAAAATATAATCTGAAAAGAAGACTTATCAAATACATATATACAATATATGTAAAATGGAAAAAAAAGAAAACAAAAAACAAGGGGTTTATGAAAGGTTAACTTATGCTATGAATGTGTACAGTATATTTGCATGGGGATTGTTTATATATTTCAGATATTTTTGTAACAAGGACAGTTCATTCTTAAGAGCAGGCCATGAAGGGGGGATTTGGCATATCGACACTTGTGTATGTAATATTTTGTAAAAATAATGAGATTATTCACCAAAAACTCAGTTTTCTTATCTTTAAGGATTACTCCCATTTGAATATTTTGAAAGGACCAGGGGTCAATATTTCTAGAACTGGACAATATTAAATCATGGAGAGATTTTCACAAACTTTGGACTATTTCACATTTGTAAAACAGGTGCTCTGTCGTTTCCATATCTGTTTTACAAATATAACAGTTTTCTACATCAAATTTAAATCTTTTTATAAATTCATTTGAGGGATAAATGTTATTTATAGTTTTAAAATGAACTTCTTTACATTTTGGGGAAATTGGAAATTTTAAGTATCTTGTTCGAATAGATAATATATCAAAATTGTTATAATCTTTCAGAATGAATGAGCTTTTTGTTATAGTTGGATATAAAGTATTTACTAAGTACTGCCTTAAAAATTTATTGTTACATTTTTCATTTACTAAATCCAGATCATCTATCTTTACTTTGTATAAATTTGGAGTTGGTATGTTCCAAATATTATTCTTAATCAAATGGATAAAGGCTCTTGGGATATTCTGTGTGACTTTCCTATAGGTCTCACTGGAGCAACTCATACTATATTTAGCATTAAAATCATTTAGCTCAAGTATGTTTCCATTTCCATCCAAAATATGCATAACAGACCAAATTTGTTTTGCCATCCAGTCTTCCATAAACATAGACCTCCTTTGACTCAATATCACCCTATTATTCCACAATGGCACATTATGGGGGGTGAAATTATGTTTGAACATCATTTTCCAATATAACAGAACCTGTTGGTGAAATTGAGAAAGTTTTATGGGCAGTTTGGATATTTCAAAATCACATACTAATAGAAACTCAATACCTCCAACTTTCTTGAAAACAAGAGAAGCTAACAAGAACCATATCTCATCATTTCTTAAGAAGGAACGGATCCATTTGATCTTTAACATTCCATTCATAATTTCAAAGTCAATTGCTTTTATGCCACCATCCTCATAGTCCTTTATCAAATCTCCATTTCTAATGTAGTGATGTTTATTTTTCCATATGAAATTAAAATGTGTTCTATTCATTTCTTTTACAATCCTTGGTGGGATAGCTAGGGAGTATGCTGGATAGATTAATCTAGATAATGATTCAACCTTGGTTAATATTGTTCTACCAAACAGTGTTAAATCCCTTTGCAGCCAATTATTTAAAGTTTTTTTGCTTTTATCAAAAGTATTTTGAATATTCTTTTTTTCACTAACGTCTGCACATTTAGTTATCCAAATTCCTAGATATTTGATCTCATTTTTGATAGGTACATCATACAGTGAAGAATCAGAACAACTATGGATACTCATGAGTTCACATTTTTCCAGATTCAGGTGCAAACCGGAAGTTTGAGAGAAAAACCTTATTGTTTCTAAGGCCAAAGGAATTTGTTCTTTATTTTTTTAGAAAAATTGTTGTATCATCAGCAAGCTGACTTATAATTAATTTGTGGTTGTTTATGTCTAATCCTTTAATATCTGAGTTTATAACAGTTATGGCTAGTAATTCTGTAGCTACAATAAATAAGAGGTGAAATACTGCAGCCCTGCCTGATGCCTCTGTCTACCCTGAATCTGGAGCATGTGCCTTCTGAGAGGGAACGCAACTATTAATATCAGTGTATAACATAGCAATCATATCAAGAAATGCATTACCAAATCCAAAACGTTTAAAGGTGTTAATAATGAAGGCATGTTCAATTGAGTCAAATGCTTTGTGGAAGTCCAGAAACAACATAAAACCATCGTCCTTAATTAGGTGATTATAATCAATGAGCTCCAGAACCAAACGAATATTGTTATGGATCATCCTTCCTTTAAGAAATCCTGATTGTATTGGGCTAATTATTTTAGAGATACCTGTTTTTAATCTTGTTGCCAAGACTTTTGTAAAAATTTTGTAGTCCGTATTTAAAAGTGTTATAGGTCTTAGGTTGCTTAAAATTTTCTTATCTTTTCCAGGTTTTGGAATCAATTTTATTATCCCCTGTTTCATTGTTTCCATGAGTTCTTTTTGACTTATACACTCAATTAAAGCTTGGAACAATAGGAGTTTAATATCTTCCCAAAAATGTTTATAGAAATTTGTTGTTATTCCATCTGGCCCTGGTGAGCGGTCAGATGCCATATTTTTAATAGCACAATCAAATTCATCCACAGTTAAGTCTTTGTCACATATTTCTTTAAAGTCATCATCAATTACCGGAATCAAATTATTAATTTTGTCAAAGAAGGATGTAACATTCTGTTCTGAATATGAGGATTTATAAAGGTTACTCTAGAAATTAAAGACTTCCTTTGAAAAACGCTTAGGATCTGTGCATTCCTCTCCATTGATTATTAGACTACAAACTGAGTTATATTCTTGTCTGCATTTTTCTAAATTACAAAAGTAGGCTGTATTTTTTTCTCCCCCTTCTATCCATCTGGCTCTGGACCTCACATAGGCACCCTTGGCTTTATTCACATATATCACATCCAATTGGGACTGCAGGTTATTAATTCTTACTTTCTCTTCCTTAGTCCAATCCAACTTGCTATAAAGCTTCATAAGTTCTTTAACCACAATTGTTTCTTCTTCTTTCCTTTGTTTATTTAATTTTTTACCAAGTGCAATTGATAATTTTCTAATGCAAAATTTTAG